>NW_011426495.1:0-733 GCF_000754665.1 Bison bison bison
GAATGCAACTTTATCTAATGCTTTTTTGGAGGGTGGCTCCTGACCAACCACCTTTAGAGAAAAATAAGTTTTCTGAAGAAAAGGTCTTAAAATGTTAACAGGCCTCCGGGCCAGAAGATGATGCAAATCACCGAAGCGTTTGCATATGATAAGTTTGCAGGAAGAAAGCCTGGTTTGCTGCAAGACTCTACCCCTTCCCCCATTATCCTCTATGCATAACTTAAGGTATAAAAACTACTTTGAAAAATAAAGTGCGGGCCTTGTTCACCGAAACTTGGTCTCACCATGTCGTTCTTTCTCTTACCTTCTGGCTGAATTATTCAGCCTCTTTTCTCCACTGAATTTCCTCACTGAGCTATCCTCATTCTATAACACTTTACATCCTTAATTAACATTTAATTAAGCAGTTGTTTCCTGATCTTCGCCTACGCCGTCTCTCCTTCGAATACCCTGGATCAGCCGGGGCTGGTCCCCGGCACCCTACCATGGCTCGCGAGCAATGACGCACTCGCCCTCGCCACTCGCATGGAGACCCGACTTCCCTGGCGCCCCACGAGAGGCTCACCGACCTCGCCGTCGTACCTCGCGAGAAACCGCACACTGGGGCCGCCGCTCGAGAACAACCCCGAGCCTCCCCGTCATCGCGACTTGAGGGCCTTCGTCTCCTGTATGGCCTAGAGACCAATCTCTCGACCTCTCTCCAAACGCCTCAGGAGGCTTGACTCCCTTTAGT
>NW_011426496.1:0-593 GCF_000754665.1 Bison bison bison
GGGGAACAAGAGGGCTGGTAACCCAGTTGTTCCGAGAACGGGGAGCAATAGGGCTGATGGCCCTGATTGCTTTGGGGAGCTTACCTTCGAATGTCCCTGTTCGGGCGCCACCTGCCGGGGACCAGCCCCGGCTGATCCAGGGTATTCGAAGGAGAGACGGCATAGGCGAGGATCAGGATACAATAGCTTCAAATAGATATTAATTAAAGATATAAAGAGTAATAGAATAAGGATAGCTCAGTAGGAAAATTCAGTGGAGAAAAGAGGCTGAGTAGCTTGGTTTACGCGGGAGACCAATAAAACTTCAAGACAAGAAGTTTGCACCACTTACGTAGGCCGCAGGCGTCCTTCCGTTCTCCCGAAGGAGAGGAGACACTGAGGCCTCCCCGGTCGGATCTTAGAAGCCCAGGCATAATTAGTAAGCATGGTGGGTTCCGCGCTCCAGATGGAGACTCAGCCAGAGTGGGAGAGAGAGCGACATGGGGAGACCAGTATTTCGAGAAACTGATCCCAATTCTTTATTTTCCAGAGTCTGTTTTTATACACTGAGATGTTATACAAAAGTCACGTGGGAACAGCAGTCCTGACTTTTA
>NW_011426497.1:0-583 GCF_000754665.1 Bison bison bison
CATGTCGAGTGGAAGCAAAGAACCCCGCTCTGCTCTCGAGTCGCGACGGGTATCTCTTGGAGCTCACTGGGTGGACTAAAGGGAGTCAAGCCTCCTGAGGCATTGGAGAGAGGTCGAGAGATTGGTCTCTAGGCCATACAGGAGACGAAGGCCCTCAACTCGCGATGATGGGGGAGTCTCAGGGTTGTTCTCGAGCGGCGGCCACAGTGTGCGGTTTCTACCTAGGTACGACGGCGAGGTCAGTGAGCCTCTCGTGGGGCGCCAGGGAAGTCGGATCTCCATGCGAGTGGCGAGGGGGAGCGCGTCATTGCTCTCGTGGCATGGTAGGGGAATCTGGCCTCGAGACGTGCTGAAGAAGGTCTCTCGGGGTCTTTCTCGGATTGAGGCAGGAAACCCTGGCTTCCCTCGACTTGTGCAGGTGACCTCAGGGGGCTTCTCATGGTGGCTCTGAGAAGTCAGGGAAACTGGAGGTGGGAGGGGCCTCTCGGGACACCACGGGATTTGGTGCATTGGAAGAGGGCCTCATCTCCAGTTGAGGCAGGAACCTCATGGTTCCTCTGATTTCAGACTCCGATCGCAGGGT
>NW_011426498.1:0-670 GCF_000754665.1 Bison bison bison
CCGAAGCAGGCTGGGTCCTTCCCATGTTCAAGCCCCGTGAAGCACTCCTGAACCCACATCGGGTTCCCTGCCCTCAATCAGGCTAGGTCCTGCCCTTGGACCGACCCCCGGCAAACACTCCTGAGTCTGCATTGGTCGCGGCCCTCAACTGGGCGATTCACGGCGCTTCTTCCCGACCCTGAAAAACACTCCTGAGCCAACACCTCCGTCCCTGCACGGGACGAGGCTGGGTCCCGCCCGGCGACAGTCCCCCGACAGACCCTCCTGAGCCTGCCTCACGGTCACGGCACGCACCTAGGCTAGGGCCTCCCCTGGTGCACGTCCCCGTCCAACGCCCCCGAGACAACATCTCCTTCCATGCACCGGCCGCGGCTCCAGCAAGCACTTGCTGAAGCCACCGGCAAAATGTGCCTGTGCCCACCCCTCGGGCGCTGCGCTGAACCAGTCGAGGTCCGGCCCTTGGGAGCTACCTCAACGCGTCCTCCTGAGGCCACCTTTCGCTCTCTGCCCTGAAGCCGTGCGCGTCCTGACCACGGTCCAACCTCGAGAAACCCTCCTAAAGGGCGCATCTCGGTCCCTGCACGGAGACAGGGTGGGCCGTGCCCTTGTTCAATCACCCGGGAAACACTGCTGAGCCCACATCTTGGTCCCCGCGCTGAACCTGGCCGGG
>NW_011426499.1:0-538 GCF_000754665.1 Bison bison bison
CCTCCGTGGGAGGAGGTTTTCCTCCCTGCCTGCCTTCAGAGGGACAGAAAAGGAGGGAGGGGCAGAGCGTTCCTCTGGCGCTGGCCGGCTCTTAAGTCACTTGACTCCAAAAACACTCCACAGGGCACGGAGGTTCACGTGCAGTGGGGTGGGGTGGGGTGGGGTGGGGTGGGGACGGCGGCCTACTCCGGACCCCACCAGTTTTCCCTCCTCTTGACACTTGCCTGGAACCCATGAAAAGCTGAGCTGGTGACTGTGTGTGTGAGTGCGTGCATGTACGCGTGTACATGAGAGACGGCGCGTGTGCGTGTGCGTGTGCGTGTGCATGGACGTGAGAGAAAAAGAAAGGAAAAAAAAAAATAATAAATAATAAATCCAGAAGGAAGGAAGGAAGGAGGGAAGGAGGAGGGAGGGACGAAATAGGTTAGTTCGTAGGGGCCTCCGTGTCATGGCAAGAGTTTCTGAGCACAGATCCTCCGTTCAGGGAAACAGTGATCGTATCTCCTCTCAGGAGGCCGTGATGTCGATGGACGGGTGC
>NW_011426500.1:0-568 GCF_000754665.1 Bison bison bison
GTCGCGACGGGTATCTCTTGGAGCTCCCTGGGTGGACTAAAGGGAGTCAAGCCTCCTGAGGCGTTTGGAGAGAGGTCGCGAGGTTGGCCTCTAGGCCATGCAGGAGACGAAGGCCCTCATCTCCGCGATGACGGGGGAGTCTCGGGGTGGTTCTCAAGCGGCGGCCCCAGGGTGCGGTTTCTCACAAAGTACGACGGCGAGGTCAGTGAGCCGCTCGTGGGGCGCCAGGGAAGTCGGGTCTCCATGCGAGTGGCGAGGGGGAGCGCGTCATTGCTCTCGAGTCATGGTAGGGGAACCTGGCCTCGAGACGTGTTGAAGAAGGTCTCTCGAGGTCTTTCTCGGGTTGAGGCAGGAAACCCTGGCTTCCCTCGACTTGTGCAGGTGACCTCAGGGGGCTTCTCATGGTGGCTCTGAGAAGTCAGGGAAACTGGAGGGGGGGGGGGGGGGCCGTCTCGGGACTCCGACGGGGTTTGGTGCATTGGAAGAGGGCCTCGATCTCCAGTTGAGGCAGGAACCTCAGGGTTCCTCTGATTTCAGACTCCGATCGCAGGGTCCCTGCAGACTGGGG
>NW_011426501.1:0-561 GCF_000754665.1 Bison bison bison
ATAGGATATTGAACGAGGAACTCCCCCAGGTCAGTAGGTGTCCCAATATGCTACTGGAGATCAGTGGTAGAAATAACTCCAGAAAGAATGAAAGGATGGAGCCAAAGCAAAAACAATACCCAGTTGTGGATGTGACTGGTGATAGAAGCAAGGTCCCATGCTGTAAAGAGCAATATTGCATAGGAACCTGGAATGTCAGGTCCATGAATCAAGGCAAATTGGAAGTGGTCAAACAGGAGATGGCAAGAGTGAACGTCAACATTCTAGGAATCAGCTAACTGAAATGGACCAGAATGGGTGAATTTAACTCAGATGACCATTATATCTACTACTGCTGGCAGGAATCCCTCAGAAGAAATGGAGTGGCCATCATGGTCAACAAAAGACTCCAAAATGCAGTACTTGGATGCAGTCTCAAAAATGACAGGATGATCTCTGTTTGTTCCAAGGCAAACCATTCAATATCACAGTAATCCAAGTCTATGCTCCAACCAGTAACGCTGAAGAAGCTGAAGTTGAACGGTTCATGAAGACCTACAAGACCTTTTAGAACTAACACCC
>NW_011426502.1:0-529 GCF_000754665.1 Bison bison bison
GGATTTTAAGTTTCTTTACCTCTTCCGTGATCTCTTCTAGGTTGACCTAGAACAGAAATCTTTTGTTAGCTTTGGCTAAGTGGAGAAGTATTGCTTCACGGTGACTTGTGTGATCCTACCTGACTGTTCTAAACCCTTTTGATATCTATGCACTGCTGCTGCTGCTGCTGCTGCTGCTGCTGCGAAGTCGTTTCAGTCGTGTCCGAGTCTGTGTGACCCCATGGACGGCAGCCCACCAGGCCCCGCAGTCCCTGGGGTTCTCCAGGCAAGACACTGGAGTGGGTTGCCATGTCCTCCTCCAATGCATGAAAGTGAAATGTGAAAGTGAAGTCGCTCAGTCGTGCCGGACTCTGAGCGACCCCATGGACTGCAGCCTACCAGGCTCTTCCGTCCATGAGATTTTCCAGGCAAGAGTACTGGAGTGGGGTGCCGATTGCCTTCTCCCATATCTATTCACAAGCCTGCCTAAATCATTGACTTCTAGCCACCTTTGGGATGCCAATCGACCACCTACCCTTACCACGGCCAC
>NW_011426503.1:0-598 GCF_000754665.1 Bison bison bison
ATCCCTTACCTGCTGTGTCCCTGGCAGTGTATTGATTAATATAGTTGGTGTAAGTAGTAGCTTTAATGTTTGTAACCTGGGAACCTTGAGTTAATTCTTTTCTTGTTATAGCCCAAAACACCTTTGCTCTGTAGGAATGCAACTTTATCTAATGCTTTTTTGGAGGGTGGCTCCTGACCAACCACCTTTAGAGAAAAATAAGTTTTCTGAAGAAAAGGTCTTAAAATGTTAACAGGCCTCCGGGCCAGAAGATGATGCAAATCACCGAAGCGTTTGCATATGATAAGTTTGCAGGAAGAAAGCCTGGTTTGATGCAAGACTCTACCCCTTCCCCCATTATCCTCTATGCATAACTTAAGGTAAAAAAACTCTTTAGAAAAATAAAGTGACGGGCCTTGTTCACCGAAACTTGGTCTCACCATGTCGTTCTTTCTCTTACCTTCTGGCTGAATTCTTCAGCCTCTTTTCTTCACTGAATTTCCTCACTGAGCTATCCTCATTCTATTACTCTTTATATCCTTAATTAACATTTAATTAAGCAGTTTGTTTCCTGATCTTCGCCTACGCCGTCTCTCCTTCGAATACCCTGGATCAGCCG
>NW_011426504.1:0-603 GCF_000754665.1 Bison bison bison
ACGGTCTGGAATGTCGTCGTGAGACCGGCCTCATCCTGAGGTGCGACCGGAAGGTCGGGAACCCCTTCCAGACAAAGCAGGGGAGTCGACCCTCCTGTGGAGATCAGGAGGTTAGAAGGGGGCTCAGAGGAAGTGGTGCCGGAAAACCTCGGTGTTCCTCTCCAGGGAGACCGGGATGCCGGGGAACTTTGTGGGGGCGCATCAAGGGTGCCAAGTACCGTTTCGACCTCCAATTCCTAACGTGGGACTTCTCCTGAGACGCTGTAGCGGGAAAGGGCTTCATCTTGCGATGACGGGGAACCACGTGGTTTTTCTCGAGTTGCGGCGGGATTCTCGAATTACAACGGGGAATTCGGGATGCCTCTTGTGTTGGCCCAGGGAAGTCCAATCTTCCATTAGAGTTGCGAAGGAAAGCTGAGGATTGCTCTCGAGTGACTGCAGGGCCAAGGGACCTCATCTGGGCTTGTGTCCAGAAGCCAATGTTCCTCTCCAGGGGCGACCGGGATCTCGGGGTTGCATTCCAGACGCACCCGGGGAGACAGGCATTCATCTCGAGTGGAAGCAAAGAACCCCGCTCTGCTCTCGAGTCGCGACGGGTATCTC
>NW_011426505.1:0-505 GCF_000754665.1 Bison bison bison
GCAGTGATTTTTGGAGCCCATAAAAATAAAGTCTGACACTGTTTCCAGTGCTTCCCCATCTATTTGCTATGAAGTGATGGGACTGGATGCCATGATCATGGTCGTCATTTTAACTCCATGGATGATTGCAAACTAGCTGAACCTCTACAACATGACTTGCCTTTTTGGCCTTGCTATCTGCCAGGGACCCAGAGGACCTTGCCTGCTTGTGTATTCAGAGGTAAGAGAACTGAAGTGGTATACTGACCTGATGGCAGAATGATCTTATTTTTCCACAGTATGTTCCGGATTATCGAAAACTCTTTTTCAGTATTTCATTTGAAACTGGAAATAACCCTCTAGGTAGGAGCAGGTCCAGTTTTACAGGCCAGCACCTCAAGACTCAGGTCTGTAAGTACCAAATCACATATGCAGAAGGTCTCGGATTAATTCAATGGCCAAACCTCAGTTCTTACGGACCCAGGTGCCTGTGTGTTGCAATCTCATGTCCATGAGGCCAGGGTGT
>NW_011426506.1:0-542 GCF_000754665.1 Bison bison bison
CGTGGAGGAGATGGGCCAGGTAGAAACTTGTAAATATGGATGGAAGTTGGGTGGACAGGGAGGTACATTCAGAAATGGGAAACCATATGAGCATGGTGCATGCAAGAAGCCAGAGGACTAAATCCCATCAGCTAAACCCTAAAGAAATGCTCTGGGATCTTAGAATAGAATTCAACATGAAATTTGAATGAATGATGTGGTCTTGTTTTTAAACCAATTGAAATTATGTGTTTTGGGGGAGGAGAGTAGAAGAAAATGCATCCTGAGCACCATTTATATTTATATAAATAGTGCTGCCAATTTATGGGGCTTCCCAGGTGGCTCAATGGTAAAGAACCCACCTGCCAGTACAGGGGATGCAGGTTCGATCCTTGGGTTGGGAAGATCCACTGGAGGAGGAAATGGCGACCCATTCCAGTATTCTTGCCTGGGAAATCCCATGGACAAGGGAACCTGGCAGACTACAGTCCATGGGGTTGCAGAGTCAGACAGGACTTAGTAACTGAGCACACACACACACACACACACACACACACACACAC
>NW_011426507.1:0-600 GCF_000754665.1 Bison bison bison
ATTTATATGCTAATCAGAGATGTCAAGAATAATAGTATGAGGAGAGCTCAGTATGAAAATTCGGTGGAGAAAAGAGACTGAGTAGCTTGGTTTACGCGGAAGACCAAACAAACTTCAAGACAAGAAGTTTGCACCACTTACGTACCCCCAGGCGCCCTCTCGAATAGCGAAAGGTGCCTCACCCTAGACACCTTCTCGAGTGGGTCTTAGCAGCCCAGGCATAATTAGTAAGCGTGGTGGGTTCCACGCTCCAGATGGAGACTCAGCTGGAAGTTAAAGGGAAAATTGACAAGGAACTTTATGAATTGAAGCTGTAACTTAACTCTTTGACAGAGAGAGCGAGATGGTGGTGGGGGACAGTCCCCAGTGAAATCAGAGGTGAGAGCACAAAGCAATACAGTAGGCAGACTCTGGTTTTTTTCGGGGGGAGATGCTCGAGAATATCCGGGTGGACTCCTGAGGCTCGATCCCGCATTTGCGTATGCCTAGCCTCCTTCCTCATGACCTTTGTCCAGAGTGGAATGCCTCCCCGGCTCCCGGCACATGATCAGTGCATGCTCAGTCACGTATCAGTGCCTGCTCAGCCACGTGATCACTGAC
>NW_011426508.1:0-524 GCF_000754665.1 Bison bison bison
AGGACCTCTGGACTGCAGTCTCCCATCTCTTGCTGACCTCTTGTTGACCTCTGCAGAATCCTGGTTGGTGGGAGCTTGTTAGTTCCTTGTTCCTTACCCGGACCTCCTGTGGTAAGTGTTTTCTCTCCTCTGTGGCCTGGTAAGGGTAGGTGGTCATTGGCATCCCAAAGGTGGCTAGAAGTCAATGATTTAGGCAGGCTTGTGAATAGATATGGGAGAAGGCAATGGCACCCCACTCCAGTACTCTTGCCTGGAAAATCTCATGGACAGAAGAGCCTGGTAGGCTGCAGTCCATGGGGTCGCTCAGAGTCGGGCACGACTGAGCGACTTCACTTTCACTATTTCACTTTCATGCATTGGAGGAGGACATGGCCAACCCACTCCAGTGTTCTTGCCTGGACGAACCCCAGGGACTGGCGGGCCTGGTGGGCTGCCGTCCATGGGGTCACACGAGACTCGGACACGACTGAAACGACTTCGCAGCAGCAGCAGCAGCAGCAGCAGCAGCAGCAGTGCATAGATAT
>NW_011426509.1:0-585 GCF_000754665.1 Bison bison bison
AAAAACTCTCCAGAAAGCAGGAATAGAAGGAACATACCTCAACATAATAAAAGCTATATATGACAAACCCACAGCAAACATTATCCTCAATGGTGAAAAATTGAAAGCATTTCCTCTAAAGTCAGGAACAAGACAAGGGTGCCCACTTTCACCATTACTATTCAACATAGTTTTGGAAGTTTTGGCCACAGCAATCAGAGCAGAAAAAGAAATACAAGGAATCCAAATTGGAAAAGAAGAAGTAAAAATCTCACTGTTTGCAGAAGACATGATCCTCTACATAGAAAACCCTAAAGACTCCACCAAAAAATTACTAGAACTAATCAATGATTATAGTAAAGTTGCAGGATATAAAATCAACACACAGAAATCCCTTACATTCCTGTACACTAATAATGAGAAAACAGAAAGAGAAATTAAGGAAACAATTCCATTCACCATTGCAACGGAAAGAATAAAATACTTAGGAATATATCTACCTAGAGAAACTAAAGACCTATACATAGAAAACTATAAAACACTGGTGAAAGAAATCAAAGAGGACACTAATAGATGAAGAAATATACCATGTTCATGGATTGGAAG
>NW_011426510.1:0-555 GCF_000754665.1 Bison bison bison
AGGGAGAAAAGGGTGTTTCTTAGGCAAGTCTGTAAACTTTTCTTTATGGTTGAAATGTTCCCTTTAAAAATAATGTTGAGGGGCTTCCCTGGTGGTCCAGTAACTAAGATTCCACCCTCCCAATGCAGAGGACCTAGGTTAAATCCCTGGTCTGGGAACTAGTGCAAGACAGGGAAGCCTGGAGTGCAGCAGTTGATGGGGTTTCAGAGTCACACACGACTTAGCGACTGAAGACCAACTGGGAACTAGATCCCACAAACTGCAACTAAAGATCCAAGATCTTGTGTGCTGCAACTAAGATCCAGTGCAGCCAAATAAATATTGTTAAAAGGAATTAAAAAAATTTTTAAATAGAAAGTAATGTTAAATTTTCGAGGACATTGAGCCAATGTGCTCACCGTGAACACAATGTGAAGGGCTGAACAAGGAGAGGTCCAGAGGATGCTAGTTGAGAGGATCAATGAAAGGGACCTTATTTTCAGGGATAAAAATATTCAGATCTAACAGGGATAAAGTGTCGGGCTCTCTTTAATCCCATCTTTCTTCATTCAATGT
>NW_011426511.1:0-520 GCF_000754665.1 Bison bison bison
AATTAGCCACATAGGCATAACTTTCAATTTATAGAACTAGAAACATTTTTCCCCACAGTCTATGGCCTTAAACTTAAGAAAGGCTGAAACGAATCCATCTTGCTTCACATATGCTTTCTGCTTGATATTTAATGTTTTAATAGGGTGTTTATATGCTTTCATAGGATATTTCAGTCAATTAGACATTCTACCTAACACAAACTTGATTTTAAATACCGTTTGATTTCATTTATAAAATGTTTTTATGTGTTTGACTTGTTCTGATTCAATCATTTAAGAAACCATGCACATTTGCTTCTGATTTAAATTTTTAGCTTTCAATTTAGTAAAAGAAATTGGATGTTATTCAATCCAGCGAATGAGGGCTTTTAGTTTTGGTTTGCTTGACTTATTTATCAAGCTAATCTTTTGTGAGCACCATTTGTATGCTAGGTGCAGTGTACATTTAGTGTTAGAGGAGGAAAATATGTTGAAGACCTTGCCATAAAGCCCAGTAAGAGAGACAAAGAGAAAAATAATC
>NW_011426512.1:0-602 GCF_000754665.1 Bison bison bison
AACATTCTATAACCTGCACTACTATCATAATTCACCTTTCCTATTGACTGAGAACATTTTCCAAGCTGATAAATATTTATTTTATTTACATGGATGTAAAAATTCTCAGAGGCATGTATTCCGATGTTTGGAAGAATATTCCACGTTTTGATGTGACTTTTTGCATGTGTGTCGTTTTGTTGTGTCAATCAAAGTCTTTGGCATAGTCAAATAAGAGTAGCTGCTTTCCTGGAGTTCTCTTGCCTTTTGGAGGACCCGTTGACAATTGAATCTCGGGTTCCTCTGCCCTTTATAAATCCAGCTTGAACATCTGGGAGCTCATGGTTCACATTCTGTTGAAGCCTGGCTTGGGGAATTCTGAGCAGTTCTGGGCAAGTGTGTCAGATGTGTGCAATTAAGTGGTAGTTTGGACATTCTTTGGATTGCCTTTCTTTGTGGTTGGAATGAAAACTGACCATTTCCAGTCCTCTGGCCACTGCTGAGTCTCCCAAATTTGCTGGCATATGGAGGGCAGCACATTCATATCATCATCTTTTAGAATTTGAAATATCTCAACTAATTCCATCACCTCCACGAGCTTTGTTTGTAGTTATGCTTCCTAA
>NW_011426513.1:0-707 GCF_000754665.1 Bison bison bison
GGCTCGGCATACGCAAATGCGGGATCGAGCCTCAGGAGTCCACCCGGAAGTTCTCGAGCATCTCCCCCCCAAAAAAACCAGAGTCTGCCTACTGTATTGCTTTGTGCTCTCACCTCTGATTTCACTGGGGGCTGTCCCCCACCACCATCTCGCTCTCTCTGTCAAAGAGTTAACTTACAGCTCCAATTCATAAAGTTCCTTGTCATTCTTCCCTTTAACTTCCAGCTGAGTCTCCATCTGGAGCGCGGAACCCACCACGCTTACTAATTATGCCTGGGCTGCTAAGACCCACTCGAGAAGCTGTCTAGGGTGAGGCAACTTTCGCTATTCGAGAGTGCGCCTGCGGCCTACGTAAGTGGTGCAAACTTCTTGTCTTGAAGTTTGATTGGTCTTCCGCGTAAACCAAGCTACTCAGTCTCTTTTCTCCACCGAATTTTCCTACTGAGCTCTCCTCATACTATTATTCTTGACATCTCGGATTAGCATATAATAGTCGCCTAGGCCATCTCTCCTTCGAATACCCTGGATCATTGGGGCTGGTCCCCGGCATGTGGCGACCGAACAGGGACCTCAGGAGGCAATACTCAAAGAGCTGAGCAGACACGAACCACGCAATCAGCAGGCAATAAGCATGGAGCTCAGTCAGTGACGAATCATGCTGCTCAACTGGCAATAATCAAGCACGTGACCAGGCAGGAATCCCGCAG
>NW_011426514.1:0-512 GCF_000754665.1 Bison bison bison
CAGCACAGATACATAGACTATTTTAACTAGATTTAAATATTTTAAACAGAATATTTAATGGAAATTTACAGCAAGCTTCAGAAAACAACATACAATTTCTCCTTCAGTGAATATTGTTTGGAGTTTTAATACATGCCAACTATTTTGCTGAGTGTTTTAGCTAGATAAAGTAAAGGGAGAAAACAATTTTAAGGATATAAAATGCCTTATAAAGTGTAAGAGCAGGAATTCAGCTGGGTGTCAGTGGCTGAAACTTGGAAATGCAAAACCAAGAGGAAATATATTTGTCATTTTGTATCCATTTGGAAAAAACACATTTCTTCTCATTCCCTGCAGGACAACATCTGTCTCTCCTCTTCATCCACATCCTGTGTGAAGGATGCTTACCCCCAGCCTCCTCAGGTTACATACTGTGCTGGTTATTTCCTTTCTCTTCAGCACCAAGCCCACCCTTCTTTCTCTTTCCTGTGACCCGGGAGCTGCAGCCTGCACAGTGCCAGCATCAGACTCAC
>NW_011426515.1:0-673 GCF_000754665.1 Bison bison bison
TAACTTATTCGTAATTATTTCTGGTTCTATAAAAGGTCCTCCTCCTTTAAGCCTAATGTCTGTTGATCTTTGTTCTAACTTTCATCCTTCAACAAAGGTAACCTTTACACACAAGATGTCCCGAATTTAATTCTGGAAGCCTCCTGTAACCACCAGCCGCATTACTTCTCTTGTAAATGTTCTGGAACAAAGAGCTCGTTATAGTTAGAATGGTGGTAGATTTTACTGAGGCAAGCCAAAAGGTTTCTGATTATAGCAATGTTTGGACCATTTATGCGCTAGTTAATAAGGTACAACTCGGGTCAAAGAAATTTGGATGGTCCTTCAGATATTATAAGTGAATATGGCCTGGTTTTGCCCCTAAAGAGAAGTTTTTAACCTGGATTCCAAAAGCTTTTTAGTGTTTGCTCCCAGGAATTTGTGAACCAGTGAGATTGTGTATATTTCATGTCTGTGTACATTTTTCTAGGGGTGCCGTCCATAGCTTTTATTTGCTTTTCTTACTCTGCATTTTGCCATCCTCTTTTCTTTATCGTCTCCCCATTCTAGAATTATCTTGATTGAGATATTGTTATTAAAGAGTTATTTCCAAGAACGCTTTAATATGGTCAAACTATTAGCACGTAGGTCGTAACATTGTACTGCTGTGGGAGAGACAGGATTGGGCCTTGCA
>NW_011426516.1:0-590 GCF_000754665.1 Bison bison bison
AACTCGAGAAAAACCACGTGGTGCCCCCGTCATCGCAAGATGAAGCCCTTTCCCGCTACAGCGCCTCAGGAGAAGTCCCACGTGAGGAATTGGAGGTCGAAACGGTACTTGGCACCCTTGATGCGCCCCCACAAAGTTCCCCGGGCTCCTGGTCTCCCTGGAGAGGGACACCGAGGTTTTCCGGCACCACTTCCTCTGAGCCCCTTCTACCCTCCTGATCTGGACAGGAGGGTCGACTCCCGTGCTTTGTCTGGAAGGGGTTCCCGATCTTCCGGTCTCACCGCAGGATGAGGCCGGTCTCACGACGACATTCCAGACGTGGCCTCGTGGGTGCTTCCACGTTGCGAAGCACCCCGATTTCCCGGTCCCCTCTTGATAAGAACCCGATGCCCGGACACCTCTCCGAACTCCACCCTGTGAATGAAGTCAACACGAAGGGGCAGTGACTCGCCCGTGCGTCGTACGGAAAAACCCCCAGGTTCCAAATACAGCTCGACAAGTGGCCTCTCTCCCCGGGGACACCTCGAGAGGCAAGCGGAGTTCCATGCCTCAACGCAAGACGAGGCCTGACTCTCCTGTCCCCAGTCTGC
>NW_011426517.1:0-677 GCF_000754665.1 Bison bison bison
GCTGTGAAGCCGTCTGGACCTGGGCTTTTGTTTGCTGGAAGATTTTTGATTACAGTTTCAATTTCCATGCTTGTGATGGGTCTGTTAAGATTTTCTATTTCTTCCTGGTCCAGTTTTGGAAAGTTGTACTTTTCTAAGAACTTGACCATTTCTTCCACGTTGTCCATTTTATTGGCATATAATTGTTGATAGTAGTCTCTTATGATCCTTTGTATTTCTGTGTTGTCTGTTGTGATCTCTCCATTTTCATTTCTAATTTTATTGATTTTGATTTTTCTCCCTTTGTTTCTTGATGATCTGGCTAATGGTTTGTCAATTTTATTTATCCTTTCAAAGACCAGCTTTTGGTTTTGTTGATTTTTGCTATGGTCTCTTTTGTTTCTTTTGCATTTATTTCTGCTCTAATTTTTAAGATTTCTTTCCTTCTACTAACCCTGGGGTTCTTCATTTCTCCTTTTCTAGTTGCTTTAGGTGTAGAGTTAGGTTATTTATTTGACTTTTTTCTTGTTTCTTGAGGTGTGCCTGTATTGCTATGAACTTTCCCCTTAGGACTGCTTTTACCGTGTCCCAAAGGTTTTGGGTTGTTGTGTTTTCATTTTCATTCGTTTCTATGCAAATTTTGATTTCTTTTTTGATTTCTTCTGTGATTTGTTGGTTATTCAGCAGCGTGTTGTTCA
>NW_011426518.1:0-525 GCF_000754665.1 Bison bison bison
GAATGGTAGAAATAAATGAATCGGAGAGGAAAAAAGAAAAACAAATTAAAGAAATAGAGGATAATACTCAGAGACCTCCACGGACAATATTAAATAGCTACAACATTCGAATCATAGGAGTTCCAGAAGAAGAAGACAAAAAGAAAGACCATGAGAAAATACTTGAGGAGATAAGAGTTGAAAACTTACCCTAAAATGGGGAAGGAAATAATCACCCAAGTCCAAGAAACCCAGAGAGTCCCAAACAGGATAAACCCAAGGTGAAATACCCCAAGACACATATTAATCAAATTAACAAAGATCAAACAACAAAGAACAAATACTAAAAGCAGCAAGGGGAAAAACAACAAATAACACACAAGGGAATTCCCATAAGGATAACAGCTGATCTTTCAATAGAAACTCTTCAAGACCAGGAGGGGAATGGCAAGACATACTTAAAATGATGAAAGAAATAACCTACAGCCCAGATTATTGTACCCAGCAGGATCTCATTCAAGTATGAAGGAGAAATCAAAAGCTTTT
>NW_011426519.1:0-545 GCF_000754665.1 Bison bison bison
CACATTGCGAAGCACCCCGATTTCCCGGTCCCCTCTTGGTAAGAACCCGATGCCCGGACCCCTCTCCGAACTCCACCCTGTGAATGAAGTCAACACGAAGGGGCAGTGACTCGCCCGTGCATCGTCCGGAAAAGACCCCCAGGTTCCAAATACCGCTCGACAAGTGGCCTCTCTCCCCGGGGACACCTCGAGAGGCAAGCGGAGTTCCATGCCTCAACCCAAGACGAGGCCTGACTCTCCTGTCCCTAGTCTGCAGGGACCCTGCGATCGGAGTCTGAAATCAGAGGAACCCTGAGGTTCCTGCCTCAACTGGAGATGAGGCCCTCTTCCAATGCATCAAACCCCGTGGAGTCCCGAGACGCCCCCCCCCCAATCCAGTTTCCCTGACTTCTCAGAGCCACCATGAGAAGCCCCATGAGGTCACCTTCACAAGTCGAGGGAAGCCAGGGTTTCCTGCCTCAACCCGAGAAAGACCTCGAGAGACCTTCTTCAACACGTCTCGAGGCCACGGTTCCCCTACCATGACTCGAGAGCAATGACGCGAG
>NW_011426520.1:0-725 GCF_000754665.1 Bison bison bison
TTTTGGGAGAATGGCATTGAAACACGTGAAATGTAAAAAAAAAAGAAAAGAAATTGAGATAGTAAATTTTTTAAAAAAAGTTTTGTTTTGAAGTTTAGAACAGCTGGAGGTTAAAATATTAGATGTTTAAAAAACTTTCCTAGCAATGTGAAACCAGATACAAGTCCTGAAGCTACTTAAAGTGATATTTACTGTATATATACAACATATTTTTAGTTGAGCATAATTGCTTTTAACATATTACCTGTTAAAACTACTAATGGAGGTGTTTTATTTGATGCTATTTAATTGGTGTCATTAAAGGAATAATTTTTTATAGCTTAGCTTTGATTGTCAGTTTTACCTTGGTTTATAAAGAAACTAAATAAGTTTTTCTTTGATTTTAGTTACAAACCTACTATAAATCAAATTCCAAACAGGCCATCCCCAACTTTTAGTAAGAATGCAAAGAATACTTGGAATTAACAATGTGTCTCTAATATCTTCATTAGTTCAAGATAACAAGACGTATGTTAAAGCAAGGGTCAACAAAGATGATCATAACTCTGACTTTCTTCGAGAAACGAGTGGAGAGAGTGCATTTTCAGCCTCCAGAACTTTAAATGTGCCATACATACCAAAGCCTCATAGCAGCCAGATATTTGCTAATACAAGCGCTGTAAGTCCATGTGACTTACCTTCCCCATCACCAATATCACTTAGACAAACAGACCAGATTGTAGTAG
>NW_011426521.1:0-691 GCF_000754665.1 Bison bison bison
GGAAAAAGCAAGGAAGTGGATTCTGCCATAGACCCTGACTTGGAACAAGGAACACAGACCTGCTGACACCTTGGTTTTAACACAATGGGACTGATTTTTGACTTCTGACTTTTCAGAACTCAAACAGTACATTTGTATTGTTTGAAGCCATTGAACTTGTTGTTGTTTGTTATTGCAACAATAAGGAAGTAATATATTAATACTAGTATAAATGGGACAAAAACAATTAAATACCTTAGTAAAAATAACATGGACAGCATTTACCCAAAAAATTGAGTGGCATGGTATTCTTATGGGCACAAAATCTTAGGTGGATGGAAACGCCTATATTGTATCAGCATCTCTGTGAAAGGAAAAAGAGGGAACTCAACACTGTAGCATCAGATGCATCTGAAAATAGAACATCAACTTTGTGGAAAGCACACAGGGCTGAAACTAGCATGAGGTGGGGGTCAGAGGGCATCTAACAGCAGGTGAGTGTAAAAGACTGATGGTAAGAAGGAACACAGAGCCTGAAACACTTGGGTTCCTATGAACCTCAAAAACATATTTATCAGCATGCCTTTCCAAGAAAGGAAGAATGCTGTAGATGAAATGAAAATTTAACAAGATGGAATATCAGAAATGGAGTAAAACAAAGGTTTTACCAAAGATTTGGAAGGGAGTAGAGCAATGCAGGTATAGAAAACAG
>NW_011426522.1:0-510 GCF_000754665.1 Bison bison bison
CAAGAATTTCCTAAGTCTTACTCCAAGGGTTGTATTAGGTGGGTTCTTTTAAGAGTTCTAGTGGGAGAAGTACTGTAACCATGGTGATTCTTATCACCATATCAGACATATATTTAAAATCATCCTCTACTAGTTTTTATAGCATTAACATCAGTGGAATGACTTTCAAGGTCTATTTTCATGCACCTGTTAACCGAGCCTTAGTTTAGATGTGGGCAACTGCCTCATACATAGGGAAGTTTCATTAAAGACTTAATGAACATCTTCCATGCTCACTTCACCTTTCTTTTCTTCTCTGGATGACTGCATTCTAGATCCCTCCCTCTACCCTCTTCTAACCAGGTTGTCCCTTTACCTACCCCAGGTCGGGGAGTAGTCATTCGTCTAACTACCACCCCGGTTGGAATTTGCCACTTCAAGAAAAGCACCTTGCAATCAAAGTAATCGGAAATTTTCCCATCATAAAGATGTTTATACGCTCGAGTTCAAGGCATGGGAGACACAGCAGTA
>NW_011426523.1:0-980 GCF_000754665.1 Bison bison bison
AGGTCATCTTTCCTTTCCGTAGTCCTCGTTGGATCCCTGAATTCTAGACAGCTTGGATTGCCTCTGTGGGCTGGATGGATTGCCCTCCCGTTTCACCGGGCGGCGGGAGCGAGGTCCCAGAGGCTCTCCTGGAACCGGGCGTGGGGGCGGGGCTCACCGGGAGCCCGTGGTGAAGGTGGGCAGCGCACCGGGAGCGCGCCCGGGGCGGGGCGAAGCCGGGCGGCGCGGGTCGGGAATCGGGTCGTGGCGGGGATGGGGGGCGGTCCCAGTTGTGCTCCGGGGATCCCCACTGCGGCTGGGAAGGCACCGGGAGCATGGCAGGGGCGGGGCGGCGCGGGGCGGGGGTCGCTCCTGGCGGGGGTGGGGAGGGCTTCCCCGTTGTCCTCTCGGGGGTCGCCGTGGCGGCTGGGAACGCCCACTGCGTGCGCTCCTGGGTCCCCAAGGATCGGCATCCAGTGGGCGCGGCGGAGGGGTGCGGGACCACAGGTCAGGGAACTGGGACTGCGTGGAGCAGGGAACCACGTAGGCCGCCCTCTGTCGGCACAACCTGGCGGTCGCAGAAAGGCCTCGCCTTTGGGCTCAAGGCCTTTACCGCTCCACCCCTTTGCTGAAAGGTCAGAGCCGCGCGGTTTTCCCAAGCAGCCTAGTGTCCGCTGCAAGTCCAAGGGCCAGAACCCTGAACTCTGGCCGGCTGGCCCAGCCCTGCTTCTGGCACTTTGGAGGCCAGCGGGCCCTTGACCACCTGCTGGGATGGGAAAGGGAAGGGTCCACGAATTGCACCCTAGAAACTTAGTAGGGTGCATGGGTTTCAAAACCCGGTGGCCGCCCAGGCAGAAAACAAGGGAGGAGGGCACCCTGCTGCCCTTTCATGGCAGCATCTGTGGCTGTCCTGCTGAGGGGGCCTTTCCATGGGGACCGTGTGCAGTACAAGTTTGGTGTTTTGGAACCGAATAATTAGAACGTGTAAAAATTGTAAATGA
>NW_011426524.1:0-602 GCF_000754665.1 Bison bison bison
GCAACTCGAGAAAAACCACGTGGTTCCCCCGTCATCGCAAGATGAAGCCCTTTCCCGCTACAGCGTCTCAGGAGAAGTCCCACGTTAGGAATTGGAGGTCGAAACGGTACTTGACACCCTTGATGCGCCCCATAAAGTTCCCCGGCATCCCGGTCTCCCTGGAGAGGAACACCGAGGTTTTCCGGCACCACTTCCTCTGAGCCCCTTCTACCCTCCTGATCTCGACAGGAGGGTCGACTCCCCTTCCTTGTCTGGAAGGGGTTCCCGGCCTTCCGGTCGCACGTCAGGATGAGGCCAGTCTCACGACGACATTCCAGACGTGGCCTCGTGGGTGCTTCCACATTGCGAAGCACCCCGATTTCCCGGTCCCCCCTTGGTAAGAACCCGATGCCCGGACACCTCTCCGAACTCCACCCTGTGAATGAAGTCAACACGAAGGGGCAGTGACTCGCCCGTGCATCGTCTGGAAAAGACCCCCAGGTTCCAAACACAGCTCAAGAAGTGGCCTCTCTCCCCGGGGACACCTCGAGAGGCAAGCGGAGATCCATGCCTCAACCCAAGACGAGGCCTGACTCTCCTGTCCCCAGTCTGCAGGGACCCTG
>NW_011426525.1:0-543 GCF_000754665.1 Bison bison bison
AAATTCCTTGGAAGGAAAGTTATGACCAACCTAGATAACATATTCAAAAGCAGAGACATTACTTTGCCAACAAAGGTCCGTCTAGTCAAGGCTATGGTTTTTCCTGTGGTCATGTATGGATGTGAGAGTTGGACTGTGAAGAAAGTTGAGCACCGAAGAATTGATGCTTTTAAACTGTGGTGTTGGACAAGACTCTTGAGAGTCCCTTGGACTGCAAGGAGATCCAACCATTCTATTCTGAAGGAGATCAGCCCTGGGATTTCTTTGGAAGGAATGATGCTGAAGCTGAAACTCCAGTACTTTGGCCACCTCATGTGAAGAGTTGACTCATTGGAAAAGACTTTGATGCTGGGAGGGATTGGGGGCAGGAGGAGGGGACGACGGAGGATGAGATGGCTGGATGGCATCACTGACTCGATGGACGTGAGTCTGAGTGAACTCCGGGAGTTGGTGATGGACAGGTAGGCCTGGCGTGCTGCGATTCAGTGGGGTCACGAAAGAGTGGGACACGACTGAGTGACTGAACTGAACTGAACTGGATAG
>NW_011426526.1:0-521 GCF_000754665.1 Bison bison bison
CAAACATCACCAGAGATGTTAGTGGGTGCCTTGGGAGGCTTGTGGATTGGTCCAAGGACCACATTTGTAGAAGCTATTTTCAAGGTATTTTGACTCCACTCCAGTCTGTAAAGAAAAGAACTTCGAAATGAGCTTGTTAGCCATCTTGTCTAAAATCCCTAAATCTGCATTCCTAAGTGTTTACCTCCTCCCTGGACAGCTTGTTAAAAGGACTGGTCCTCAGGTCTCACCTAGGAAACCTGCGACTCCAAAGCTCCTAGGCTTAGGAAACAGCTTTTTCAGCACTGCCCCCTCCCAAAGGTGCTTCAGAAGTTGATGGAAGGTTGAGAGTTGCTGGCAAAGAGCAGGTTTCCCTGTCCCCACCCAGCCCAGAATGCCAGGCTGCTGACTACTGCAGGTCAGGGCAGGGGTCAGGAGACAGACACAGCTGAGGAGGGGGCTTTGCTCCCTTCGCCTCACCCATGCCACTCCTACAGATCTCGATCCCAGCCTGGGTGCCATTTCCATGCCGGCCCTTTATT
>NW_011426527.1:0-667 GCF_000754665.1 Bison bison bison
ACCCCTAACCTCAGTCATGTGTTCCAAGAACTTCTGTCCGTTGATTTATTTGTTTTGGGTAACATTGAATTCGTTTTGACTATGCTGGGTCTTTGCTGCTCGCTGGAAGTTGCTAGGACCTCTGGACTGCAGTCTCCCATCTCTTGCTGACCTCTTGTTGACCTCTGCAGAATCCTGGTTGGTGGGAGCTTGTTAGTTCCTTGTTCCTTACCCGGACCTCCTGTGGTAAGTGTTTTCTCTCCTCTGTGGCCTGGTAAGGCTAGGTGGTCATTGGCATCCCAAAGGTGGCTAGAAGTCAATGATTTAGGCAGGCTTGTGAATAGATATGGGAGAAGGCAATGGCACCCCACTCCAGTACTCTTGCCTGGAAAATCTCATGGACGGAAGAGCCTGGTAGGCTGCAGTCCAGTGGGGTCGCTCAGAGGTCGGGCACGACTGAGCGACTTCACTTTCACTATTTCTACTTTCATGCATTGGGAGGAGGACATGGCAACCCACTCCAGTGTTCTTGCCTGGACGAACCCCAGGGACTGGCGGGGCCTGGGTGGGCTGCCGTCCAGTGGGGTCACACAGACTCGGACACGACTGAAACGACTTCGCAGCAGCAGCAGCAGCAGCAGCAGTGCATAGATATCAAAAGGGTTAGAACAGTCAGGTAGGATCACAC
>NW_011426528.1:0-526 GCF_000754665.1 Bison bison bison
GTATAGAAGGAGAAGTTTTGAAACTAACTGTAAAAATAAGACCGATAATTGGAAGCAGGTAGACTTAAGTCCAAACCCCTGACTCCAGGGAACTCCTGACTCCAAGGAACATTCATTGACAGGAGCTCATCAAATGCCTCCATACCGACACTGAAACCCAAGCACCACACAAGGGCCAATAAGTTCCAGGGCAAGACATACCAAGCAAATTCTCCCAGCAACAAAGGAACACAGCCCTGAGCTTCAAGATACAGGCTGCCCAAAGTCACCCCAAAACTATAAGACATCTCATAACTCATTACTGGACATTTCATTGCACTCCAGAGAGAAGAAATACAGCTCCACCCACCAGAACACCGACACAAGTTTCCCTAACCAGGAAACCTTGACAAGCCACCTGTACAAACCCACACACAGTGAGGAAACGCCACAAATAAAGAGAACTCCACAAACTGCCAGAATACAGAAAGGACACCCCAAACTCAGCAATTTAAACAAGATGAAGAGACAGAGGAATACTCAGCAG
>NW_011426529.1:0-506 GCF_000754665.1 Bison bison bison
GCTTTTTATAGTGCAAGCAAATATTAAAAGAATATTTTAATGAAAATTATAAGTCTCTATAATGAGCCCTCTTGTCCATACATGAAGGCATAATTACGAATAGGTATGTATTCCCTCTAGGACATAACATATTTGCATTCTCAGACTATATATTAAAGTAAAAACCATAAAATCAAAATTTGACAAATTGAACCTCAAAGAAAATAAAAATTCAAGGTATACTATTGAAAAAATGAATATGCAAACTATAGACTAGGAGAAGACAATTGCAATATATATATCTGACAAAGAACACATAATATATGAGGAATTCTTATAGCACAATAAGAAAAACAAATGACCTAATTTTTAGGAAATGAACACAAGACTGGGACCTATCACAAAAGACAACAAACATAGGTCAATAGTATATGAAACGTTGAGTATCTTAAGTTATCAAGAGAAACACAAATTAAAATCACCATGAGATACCAATTTACACACATTAGAATGGATAAAACTGAAAA
>NW_011426530.1:0-682 GCF_000754665.1 Bison bison bison
AGGAAGTTCCAAAGTCTTACCTGAAGCTTAGTTTCCCCATTTGCAAGGTGAGAATATTAATTATACTACCCTTCAGGTTGTGACGAGGATGGTTAATAGGTGCTCGATAAATATTAGTTGACTTGGATTCTGTCTGAATTAACATTAAAAAAAAGAAAGAAAGAAAAGGGTACCCAAAGCCAGTTCTCTGTGAGAACCTGAAGGGATGGGATGGGGAGGGAGGTGGAAGTGGTGTTCAGGTTGGAGTGGACACATGTATACCTATGGCAAATGAATGGCAAAACCTCATAATGTTGTAATTATCCTCCAAATTAAAAAAAAAAATCTTCCTGCCTAGTTAGAAGCACTTCAGGTAAGAGGTAACTTGGTTGTGATTTGGACGAAAAGGACCAAAAAGAAACTACCTGTGAATTCCAGGCCTGGTTTATCAGTTAAAATTAATGTTTGCTCTGATTCATTCATTCATGAATCCATGAATCCACTTCCCCACGTGGCTCAGTGGTAAAGAACCCGCCTGCAGTGCAGAGAAGTGGGTTTGTTCCCTGGGTCAGGAAGATCCCTTGGAGGAGGGCATGGCAACCCACTCCAGAAAAAAAATAAAGAAGTTCTCTCAGTACCAGGGTGACGGCTCAAAACCTAGAGAAAGTGGACATGTAACCTGAATAGTTTTTTAACATTGTTT
>NW_011426531.1:0-521 GCF_000754665.1 Bison bison bison
AATTAGTTCAGCGTGGTTCGCCTAGAAAAATGTTACATCCTCAGTGAGATACCAGTGCAAACCTGTCAGCAGGTCTAGAATAAAAAGGCTGGCCATCCCACGTGTTTTTGCAAGAATGTGGAGCAACGGGAACTCACACTGCTGCTGGTGGGAACTCAAATGATCCAACCACTCTGGAAAACAGTTTAGCAGATTTTTTAGAAGCTGTCCATTCAACTGCCTTTTCATCCAGTCATCCCCTCTGGGTGTTTACCTGAGAGAAACAGAAGCCTAGAGACTTAAACCCAGATGCTCGCCACATAAACTAGGAGCAGCCCACATCCAACAGGCAAAAGGGAAACAGCTGTAGTTCAGAGCGAACAGATGGTACTGAGTGCAAGAAACCAGAAAAGACTGCATGACTCGGTGAAATCCTGGTAAACGCAAGTAATTTACTGTGATAGCAAGCCAATCAGAGAATCCCCTGGTGGTCCAGTGGTTACAATTCCACACTTCATTGCCAAGGGCCAGGGTCTGATCCC
>NW_011426532.1:0-573 GCF_000754665.1 Bison bison bison
TCCACTCGAGATGAATGCCTGTCTCCCCGGGTGCGTCTGGAATGCAACCCCGAGATCCCGGTCGCCCCTGGAGAGGAACATTGGTCGTTCTGGACACAAGCCTAGACTGACGGTCTATTGGCCCTGCAGTCGACTCGACGAGCTAATCCCCAGCGTTTCCTTCGCAACTCGAATGGAAGATTGGGACTTTCCCGTGGGCCAACACAAGAGGCATCCCGAATTCCCCGTCGTAACTCGAGAATCCCGCCGCAACTCGAGAAAAACCACGTGGTTCCCCCGTCATCACAAGATGAAGCCTTTCCCGCTACAGCGTCTCAGGAGAAGTCCCACGTTAGGAATTGGAGGTCGAAACGGTACTTGGCACAATTGATGCGCCCCACCAAGTTCCCCGGCATCCCGGTCTCCCTGGAGAGGAACACCGAGGTTTTCCGGCACCACTTCCTCTGAGCCCCTTCGACCCTCCTGATCTCGACAGGAGGGTCGACTCCCCTGCTTTCTCTGGAAGGGGTTCCCGACCTTCCGGTCGCACCTCAGGATGAGGCCGGTCTCACGACGACATTCCAGACGTGGCCT
>NW_011426533.1:0-756 GCF_000754665.1 Bison bison bison
ACCTTCCGGTCGCACCTCAGGATGAGGCCGGTCTCACGACGACATTCCAGACGTGGCCTCGTGGGTGCTTCCACATTGCGAAGCACCCCGATTTCCCGGTCCCCTCTTGGTAAGAACCCGATGCCCGGACACCTCTCCGAACTCCACCCTGTGAATGAAGTCAACACGAAGGGGCAGTGACTCGCCCGGGCATCGTCCGGAAAAGACCCCCAGGTTCCAAATACCGCTCGACAAGTGGCCTCTCTCCCCGGGGACACCTCGAGAGGCAAGCGGACTTCCATGCCTCAACCCAAGACGAGGCCTGACTCTCCTGTCCCCAGTCTGCAGGGACCCTGCGATCGGAGTCTGAAATCAGAGGAACCCTGAGGTTCCTGCCTCAACTGGAGATGAGGCCCTCTTCCAATGCACCAAACCCCCGTGGAGTCCCCGAGAGGCCCACCCCCCCCCCACCTCCCAGTTTCCCTCGACTTCTCAGAGCCACCCATGAGAAGCCCCCTCGAGGTCACCTGCACAAAGCGAGGGAAGCCAGGGTTTCCCGCCTCAACCCGAGAAAGACCTCGAGAGACCTTCTTCAACACGTCTCGAGGCCAGATTCCCCTACCCATGACTCGAGAGCAATGACGCGCTCCCCCTCCGCCACTCGCATGGAGACCCGACTTCCCTGGCGCCCCACCGAGAGGCTCACTGACCTCGCCGTCGTACCTCGTGAGAAACCGACACCCTCGGGGCCGGCCCGCTCGAGAACCACCCCCGACG
>NW_011426534.1:0-512 GCF_000754665.1 Bison bison bison
GAAAAAAGAAAATAGATTGCACAGTCGCCAGGGCACAGGGCTGAGAACGACCTCCAAGTCTACCAGGGGACTTCAATGATGGTGTCTAGCACTCACAGCCCTCAGGGGTGACCTGCCCCTTGCTTAAGAAACTTGACCGTACCCCTGGATCTTGAAGCCCCTTCTCTTGGAATTCCATTTTGCTCAATGCAGGGCAGCCTGCCCCCGATTTTGCACAGCTAGAGTGAGCTGAGCCGAGAAGACAACGGCAACCCACTCCAGTACTCTTGCCTGGAAAATCCCATGGACGGAGGAGCCTGGTAGGCTGCAGCGCATGCGGTGGCTAAGAGTCGGGCACGACTGAGCGATTTCACTTTCACTTTTCACTTTCATGCATTGGAGAAGGGAGGGCAACCCACTCCAGTATTCCTGCCTGGAGAATCCCAGGGACAGAGGAGCCTAGTGGGCTGCTGTCTAGTGGGGTCGCACAGAGTCAGACGGGACTGAAGCGACTAGCAGCAGCCTAGTGAGCT
>NW_011426535.1:0-536 GCF_000754665.1 Bison bison bison
ATAACACACAAGGGAATTCCCATAAGGATAACAGCTGATCTTTCAATAGAAACTCTCCAAGCCAGGAGGGAATGGCAAGACATACTTAAAATGATGAAAGAAAATAACCTACAGCCCAGATTATTGTACCCAGCAAGGATCTCATTCAAATATGAAGGAGAAATCAAAAGCTTTTCAGACAAGCAAAAGCTGAGAGAATTCAGCACCACCAAACCAGCTCTCCAACAAATACTAAAGGATATTCTCTAGACAGGAAACACAAAAAGGGTGTATAAATTTGAACCCAAAAACAATAAAGTAAATGGCAACGGGATCATACCTATCAGTAATTACCTTAAACGTAAATGGGTTGAATGCCCCAACCAAAAGACAAAGACTGGCTGAATGGATAACAAAAACAAGACCCCTACATATGTTGTCTACAAGAGACCCACCTCAAAACAGGGGACACATACAGACTGAAAGTGAAGGGCTAGGAAAAAAGGTTTTCCATGACAAAGTAGGGAACCAAAAGAAAGCAGGAGTAGACAATACTC
>NW_011426536.1:0-775 GCF_000754665.1 Bison bison bison
CTCCTCTTGCCGTCTTGGAGTCTGTCTCGGAATCTTCATGTATTTCTGCCTCTGTATCTCCTGACAGCCAGCCGCCGGCCCGTTCGTCTGGCCCCGGCCTCTCCCAGGCGCTCTGGCTCTGGCTGAGGAGCTTGCGCAGGCCAGCTGTCTCCCTTGGCGTGGGTGCGTGCGAGTGTCTGTGTGTCTGTCTGTGTGCCTGCCTGTGGC
The DNA here is from genome assembly GCF_000754665.1 of Bison bison bison. Lineage (NCBI taxonomy): Eukaryota > Metazoa > Chordata > Mammalia > Artiodactyla > Bovidae > Bison > Bison bison. The sequence goes on from NW_011426536.1 coordinate 208, forward strand.
TCGTCTGCTCTCTCAGGAAGGTGGAGGGCTTGGCGTGGGGGCAAGGGGGGGCCTCGGTAGTGCGAAGGGGAGGGGCTGAGGCGCTCCGGTCGACCGCGCCTCCCTGGCTTCTGGTGGGTTTGGGCACCGGACAGGTGCCGGGCAAGTTGGGCGCTCAAGTTCGCTGCGTCTAGGCCCGCAGGAGGTTCAAGAGGCCCCGTGGGCCGCGGGGGTTGGGAGGCGGCGGGCGCCGAAGACCGACACCTCGAGGGGCCGCGCGGGCCTGAACAGCGAATGGGATCGGGGGGAGGCCCGGCTCAGCGAGCGCGGCCGGGTCTGGAGTGGCCGCGGGTGGGAGGGCGCCGAGACCTCCGCACCCCTCAGCCCAGCCCCCAGGCCCCGCGCGCACGCACGCACGCACGCACGCCCTCCCGGTCAAGTGGGGGGTCCTGGAAGCCCCTCCGGGCCCCCGGGCCCGGCCAGGCGCTTGCTGGTCTGGTGTTGGCGGTGGTTCGGGGGGTGGGGGGTGGGGGCGGGCCGGCGTCAGCAGGCTGGAGTCCGGTCGCGGGTCGTGCGGCTCAAGTACAGC
>NW_011426537.1:0-617 GCF_000754665.1 Bison bison bison
CTGACTCTTTGGGACCCCGTGGCCTGCAGGACGCTGGGCTTCCGTGTCCATCACCAACTCCAGGGGCTTGCTCAAACTCATGTCCATCGAATCAGTGATGCCATCCAACCATCTTAGCCTCTGTCGTCCCCTTCTCCTCTGCCTTCAATCAAGACTCTCATAGGCAGATATTTCAGAGTGTAATTAGTGTTCATAGTTTATCTAAAAGCTCATATCACATTTAATTTTTCGTTTTGTTCCTGTTCTTTCGAGGTACTTTCTTGTTGACAAGCTTGTGACAGATATAACGATATAGCAATTTTTACCTTAGAACAAACTGAGGCACTATGAACATTTTGTGCTTCATGTTGATGACTCTTAGACATGTCTACAGTAGAGGAGCAAAAAAAAACTACTAGATATTTAATATTGACTAGTTCCCAGTTCACGGGACTCTGACATTCCCTGAGGTCAAAGTTTTCTTGTATTGGAAGCAGTTGGGTTTGCAAGGGCTGCCTTGTCTTGAGACCATTGAAATAGAACTCAGAACTTGAGCACTATTATCAAAAAATCACAAGGCTCACACTGACACAGACATCAATCCAGACAGACAAGACAAGACATCTTCCAGTTTTCCG
>NW_011426538.1:0-630 GCF_000754665.1 Bison bison bison
AGAAGGTAACACAGCTTGGTTTATGTTTTGACTCTGACGGCTATTTAGGGAATAATGTGAATTGGAGCCAACACAGGAACTGAGAGCTATTTCAAGAGGCTATTGAAGGAGACCTGGGAAGAAATGACTGCGGTCAAGTTCAGGTGGAAAGAGGTAGATGAGTTTGATGCATATTTGGACCTCTTATCTTTGGTCAATACAGGACCTCTTGATGGACTAGTATTTGGATAATCATTTGGGGGGTGGGAGTTGTCACTGAATTAGGGCTAGGTGCAATGAGTATACAAGATGAAGAGGATGTGGTCTTATGTCCAGACCTTTAGGAGCTCACAATTCACACAACTCTCACAGAAACAGGTGAGTTACAATAGTTTCAATAGCAATCTCTTGTACAATAGAGTTATAATCGACATCTTCTTTTATTTTCACGACATGGAGGAGAGAGACATCTGTAACAGAGGAGGAAGAAGAACTTGACAAAAAGGAGTAGGCCTGTGAGCTGGGCCATGAATGACAGGTTCTGGTTTAGCAAGCAGAGAAGGGAGAAAAAACACTAGAAAGCACAAGAGCAGAGCCAGTGTGGTGTAGAAAACACAGGCTGTGATTCAAGAACGGTGAGTGGTATTAGAC
>NW_011426539.1:0-604 GCF_000754665.1 Bison bison bison
TGGAAGGTGGTGAAGGGCATTTCAGCAGGCTCTGTGCCTGACAGATCTTTTTTCCTGCTACCTCTTCTCCCATTACTGTCCCGCCTACATCCATCTCTCTCACCAGTCTTCACTTCCAACCTGGTGGCAGCTACAATCTGGATTTTATTTGAGAGAATTGTTTGCGGGGGAGGGTTGGAAGAAGGAGGGGGAGGGGCACAGAATGAGAAAGACCGACAGCAATCTCCCACCTCCCCCAAACCATTTTTTCTACCTCCTCTGACCTCTCTAGCCTGGAAGAGGAAAGTCAGTGCGAGAGTTGTTATGGTGAAATCCCAGAGCCACCGTTTCGTTTCCACCTAGAGGACCACCGCTCCATCTCCGAGCCCCGCACTCACAACTGTGAACTCAACCCACGAAATCGCGATTGCAGACCTACTTCGTCCCTTCCAAGGTATCGTCGGGGATGTTTGCTACACAGCCATTGGGGAGGGAGAGGGGGAAAAAGTCAAAGGGCTTTTTCTTAAATTTGATGGTTTGCTTCCTTCCTGTCTCTCGCCCCCTCCTCTCCCTCTCGGCTGGCCCCGCCGGTCGGGACCCTCCGATCTGTCCTCTGCGGGGCCCT
>NW_011426540.1:0-505 GCF_000754665.1 Bison bison bison
TAAAGCCCACTTGGTCATGGTGTATGATCTTTTTAATGTGTTGTTGGATTCTGATTGCTAGAATTTTGTTTAGGATTTTTGCATCTATGTTCATCAGTGATATTGGCCTGTAGTTTTCTTTTTTGTGGGATCTTTGTCAGGTTTTGGTATTAGGGTGATGGTGGCCTCATAGAATGAGTTTGGAAGTTTACCTTCCTCTGCAATTTTCTGGAAGAGTTTAAGCAGGATAGGTGTTAGCTCTTGTCTAAATTTTTGGTCGAATTCAGCTGTGAAGCCGTCTGGACCTGGGCTTTTGTTTGCTGGAAGATTTTTTACACAGTTTCAATTTCCGTGCTTGTGATGGGTCTGTTAAGGTTTTCTATTTCTTCCTGGTCGAGTTTTGTAAAGTTGTACTTTTCTAAGAATTTGTCCATTTCTTCCTCATTGTCCATTTTATTGGCATATAATTGTTGATAATAGTCTCTTATGATCCTTTGATTTCTGTGTTGTCTGTTGTGATCTCTCC
>NW_011426541.1:0-588 GCF_000754665.1 Bison bison bison
CACGTCTCGAGGCCAGATTCCCTACCATGACTCGAGAGCAATGACGCGTCCCCCTCGCCACTCGCATGGAGACCCGACTTCCTTGGCGCCCCAAGAGAGGCTCACTGACCTCGCCGTCGTACCTAGGGAGAAACCGCACACTGTGGCCGCCGCTCGAGAACAACCCTGAGACTCCCCCATCATCGCGAGTTGAGGGCCTTCGTCTCCTGTATGGCCTAGAGACCAATCTCTCGACCTCTCTCCAACGCCTCAGGAGGCTTGACTCCCTTAAGTCCACCCAGTGAGCTCCAAGAGATACCCGTCGCGACTCGAGAGCAGAGCGGGGTTCTTTGCTTCCACTCGACATGAATGCCTGTCTCACCGGGTGTGTGTGGAATTCAACCCTGAGATCCCTGTCGCCCCTGGAGAGGAACATTGGCTTCTGGACAGAAGCCTAGATGAGGTCTATTGGCCCTGCAGTCACTCGAGAGAAATCCCCAGCTTTCCTTCGCAACTCGAATGGAAGATTGGACTTCCCTGGGCCAAGACAAGAGGCATCCTGAATTCCCCGTCGTAATTCGAGAATCCTGCTACACCTCGAGAAAAACC
>NW_011426542.1:0-626 GCF_000754665.1 Bison bison bison
ATCATACGGTGATCACCTGACTGAGAGGCGCTGATCACGTGACTGTGCCGTCAGTGATCACGTGGCTGAGCAGGCACTGATATCGTGACTGAGCATGCACTGATCATGTGCAGGGAACCGGGGAGGCATTCCACTCTGGACAAAGGTCATGAGGAAGGAGGCTCGGCATACGCAAATGTGGGATCGAGCCTCAGGAGTCCACCCGGCTATTCTCGAACATCTCCCCGCCAAACAAACAAGAGTCTGCCTACTGTATTGCTTTGTGCTCTCACCTCTGATTTCACTGGGGGCTGTCCCCCACCACCATCTCGCTCTCTCTGTCAAAGAGTTAACTTACAGCTCCAATTCATCAAGTTCCTTGTCATTCTTCCCTTTAACTTCCAGCTGAGTCTCCATCTGGAGCGCGGAACCCACCACGCTTCCAATTATGCCTGGGCTGCTAAGCCCATCGAGAAGGTGTCTAGGGTAGGCACCTTTCGCTATTCGAGAGGGCGCCTGCGGCCTACGTAAGTGGTGCAAACTTCTTGTCTTGAAGTTTGATTGGTCTTCCGCGTAAACCAAGCTACTCAGTCTCTTTTCTCCACCGAATTTTCCTACTGAGCTCTCTTCATACTATTATTCTTGAC
>NW_011426543.1:0-511 GCF_000754665.1 Bison bison bison
TGAATTTGGAGGGCGGGGATCTGTGTGAATGGTGCCTTGCACAGAGAAGGGGCCCAGAAGGCCCACAGGGCTAATGAAGGCGGCCAGGCATTGTGAGAGGCCTGCAGGACACTCCGGGGGCATGGCGGGGAGGCTGGGAGAGGTCTTAGCCCTGAGGGGAAGAATGCCCATGTCAGGGAAGGCAGGCATTAACTCCAACAGGGCCGAGGGGCCCCGCATTAACTCCTCAAAGGCCGTTGAGCTGGGCCTGTGATTGACAGGTGGGCTCTGTCAATCAGGGGAAGCTGGTGGTGAGAGAGTGGCCACCAGACACAAAAGAGGACATGTTTGATGAGCTCTGGGGGCTGGGCTTGAACAGAGGATGGCTGAGCCCAAGTCGCAGGGAGCCTGCAACCTTATGGCAGAGACCAGTAGTTTTAACTGGGGTACCTTTTCCATCCAGGCAGTGGGTTGATTAGAGGGTGTCTGTCTTGGAGAAACTGTCATGGCTCATTGATGATATCCATGCCAG
>NW_011426544.1:0-638 GCF_000754665.1 Bison bison bison
TGTGCTTGCTAAGCCAGCCTTCCAGGTCCCTTTGAATGTCTGCCACCAACTTGTACGAGGACACGCTCTGTAATAACCTCGGCCCCTCGCACTCTACTTCGGCTTACCACCACCGGTGTATCCCAGTTTGGTGGTAAGAAACCTTAGCTTCAGGGCCAAGTCTTGCCTCTAATATCCAAGACCGGCCCTCAGAAATCCTACAACCAAGATTCCCACCCCAGGGGCCTCTGAACCCCCTAGGATGCATTTCCTTCCTTTTCCGGTTCTATTCCCAGAACCAGGAGACTCCAATCCTGACTGCTCTCCCACACCAGTCTGCGGATCCTACCACCTTCTCCCTTTCGAGTTCTAACTCCACCCACTTCCACCAGCCAACATAAATACCGGGCAGCTCCAGGTGCGCTAGCCCCGCCTTCTCGGCCCCGCCCGCTTTGGGACCGCCCCGCCCTGCCCCACTCGGGGACCGCCCCTCCCCGCCGGCACGCACCTGGAAGATGCCGAAATCCTCCTGCTGGGCATCCTGCCGCAAGCCGTGCTTCCAAGGGATGCGGAAACGCGTGCGGCTCTCGCCCAGCCAGGCCACGCCCTCCAACTCCCCTCGGTCCAGCTGAGATATCAGCCAGGGCAGTATCCGAGGC
>NW_011426545.1:0-513 GCF_000754665.1 Bison bison bison
CTTCATGCTCCCAGTGCAGAGTGCCCAGGTTCATTCCTGCCTGGGAACTAGATCCTGCATGCCTCAACTCAGACCTGGCACAGCCAAATAAATACGTGTTTTAAAAATTAATAAAGCAATAGGACTTGCCTGGTGGTCCAGTGGTTAAGAATCCGGTTGCCAATGCAAGGGACACAGTTGGATTCGTGTCGAGAGAGCCACACACACAGGGTAACTGAGCCTGTGTGCCACAGCGACTGAGCCCACACGCCCTGGAGCCTGTTCTCCGCAACGAGATAATCCCCCTCAGAGAGAAGCCTGTACACACAACTAGGGAGCAGCCCTGGCTCGCCACAACCAGAGAGGCTGCACTCAGCAAGGAGAGCCAGCACAGTCAGAAAGAAATCAGTCTGTGATGTTAAAATTTAAAAAACCAAACAGCAACCTCATGGCTCTGTCAGCTGTGGCGCTGCTCCCACACGGACACCCTCGGTTACCTGGGTGTCCTGTTTGCCCTTCCCTACTCCTCCCACT
>NW_011426546.1:0-500 GCF_000754665.1 Bison bison bison
GAGGCCAGCGAGCTGGGAGGCTCCACACAGGGCTCACCCTGCCTGCTGGGGCCGCATGGAGAAGGCTTGTGCAGTGACACGGAGACCCCGGGAGAGGCTGGATCCTCCGGTCGTGGGAGGCATGGGCGCCTCAGCATCAGAGGTGGAGGGTTGATCCGGGTTCATCCTGGGGGGGTGCAGCCCTTCACTCAAAGTGGGGGAAGAACCCCATGTGGCACCCAGTGTCCGGTAGCCTCCCCTTGCCATGGCAGGCTGCGGGCAGAGCCATGGATGACAAGGAGTCTGCATCTCACTAGGGGCCGAGGCTGGCACTGAGGGAATCCTCAGTGAGGATTTTTTTTTTAAAAAAACCATCATAAGTGACTTCAGCTCCATTGCTTTTTGCCAAAAACCTAAAATGATCCCAAGAGCTTTGTACACTCCAAGGGTGTGACTTGGACATGGAGCCCAGCACAGACCCAAGTCAGTCCTGCCCTGACGTCCCACGGGCCGGCCACACC
>NW_011426547.1:0-533 GCF_000754665.1 Bison bison bison
TTGGTAAGAACCCGATGCCCGGACACCTCTCCGAACTCCACCCTGTGAATGAAGTCAACACGAAGGGGCAGTGACTCGCCCGTGCATCGTCCGGAAAAGACCCCCAGGTTCCAAATACCGCTCGACAAGTGGCCTCTCTCCCCGGGGACACCTCGAGAGGCAAGCGGAGTTCCATGCCTCAACCCAAGACGAGGCCTGACTCTCCTGTCCCCAGTCTGCAGGGACCCTGCGATCGGAGTCTGAAATCAGAGGAACCCTGAGGTTCCTGCCTCAACTGGAGATGAGGCCCTCTTCCAATGCACCAAACCCCGTGGAGTCCCGAGAGGCCGCCCCCCCCCACTCCAGTTTCCCTGACTTCTCAGAGCCACCATGAGAACGCCCCCTGAGGTCACCTGCACAAGTCGAGGGAAGCCAGGGTTTCCTGCCTCAACCCGAGAAAGACCTCGAGAGACCTTCTTCAACACGTCTCGAGGCCAGGTTCCCCTACCATGACTCGAGAGCAATGACGCGCTCCCCCTCGCCACTCGCATGGA
>NW_011426548.1:0-552 GCF_000754665.1 Bison bison bison
GCTTTCCGGGTTCCAAGGAATCAAGTTTCCTTGCAAACCAACTTTGTCCGGTTCTAGAGAATATCATGGCCCTCCTAGGTCAGGTCATCTTTCCTTTCCGTAGCCCTCGTTTGATCCCTGAATTCTAGACAGCTTGGATTGCCTCTGTGGGCTGGATGGATTGTCCTCCCGTTTCACCGGGCGGCGGGAGCGAGGTCCCAGAGGCTCTCCTGGAACCGGGCGTGGGGGCGGGGCTCACCGGGAGCCCGTGGTGAAGGTGGGCAGCGCACCGGGAGCGCGCCCGGGGCGGGCGAAGCCGGGCGGCGCGGGTCGGGAACCGGGTCGCGGCGGGGATGGGGGGCGGTCCCAGTTGTGCTCCGGGGATCCCCACTGCGGCTGGGAAGGCACCGGGAGCATGGCAGGGGCGGGGCGGCGCGGGGCGGGGGTCGGCTCCTGGCGGGGCTGGGGGGAGGGCTTCCCCGGTTGTCCACGTCGGGGGTCGCCGTGGCGGCTGGGAACGCCCACTGCGTGCGCTCCTGGGTCCCAGGATCGGCATCCGAGTGGGCGCGGCGG
>NW_011426549.1:0-526 GCF_000754665.1 Bison bison bison
AGCAGTTTGAGCTGTATTTAAATGTTGATGTTTTCTTCTTAAGAGTGTCCTGGATTTCTTTTTCACTTATTATTATTATTATTATTATTATTTTTTTTGATGAGTGACTACTGTCATGTTCAAGGGTAGGTGTCATATCAAGTCCAGCAATAGGACCTTGTGTATATCAGATGTCCATCAGTGATAGTTTTAAGGCTGCTGTTACAGAGAAAACTCCATACTGCAAGGCTTTATTATTTGCTCCTTTTTAGGATGGCCTGTGATGTCTGAGAGTTTTTGTCAGGCCTGGAAGTACATTAGAGTAGAATGATCCAAAGGATGCCACCACACCTAACGTATCCTCACTTTTGGATCTTTGAAGTAAGTGTTCATATTCTCTTTAAGTTGAAGATAAGGATGAGTTGGTTTTACGTGTACAGATTCTTGTTCTGAAACACTGAGATGACTTTATGTATTCAGCGGTGCTTGCTTTTCCCTACATATTATTAGAAATTGTTTTGTCTACCACTCTTGCTGCAATAGGTTT
>NW_011426550.1:0-416 GCF_000754665.1 Bison bison bison
CAGTGCATGATAGCCACGTGATCAGCGCCTCTCAGTCACGTGATCAGCGCCAATCAGTCACGTGCTCAGGCATGATAGTCACCTGACCAGTGCCTGCTGAGTCACGTGATCAGTGCCTCTCAGTCACGTGATCAAAGCATGCTCAGTCACGTGATCAGTGCCTCTCAGTCACGTGATCAGTGCATTCTCAGTCAAATGATCAGTGCATGCTCAACCACCTGATCAGGGCATTCTCAGTCACGTGATCAGGGCCTGCTGAATCAAGGGATTAGCGCTTGCTCAGCTGCATGATTAATCCCTGTTCAGCTGCATGACTCGTGCCTGATCAGCTGTGTGATTAGTCCCTGCACAGCTGCATGATTAGTGCCTGCTCAGAACCGGGTAAGAGCCGGCTGAGTCACGTTTTTAGAGTCTGC
>NW_011426550.1:3893-5117 GCF_000754665.1 Bison bison bison
GCTCTGAGCTGCGTAATTAGTGCCTTCTCAGTCCGGAGAGAGGTGCCGTCTGAGTCACGTGATTAGAGTCTGCTTATCCACTTCATTACAGCCTTCAGCTTCATAAATATTGCGTGCTACGTTGCGTGATTACAGTCTGCTCAGCTCCATGATTATTGGCTGCTGAGCTGCGCGATTCCTGCCTGCTAGCTTCTTGATTATTGCCTGCTGAGCTGCGTGATTCCTGCTTGCTGAGCTCCATTATTATTGCCTGCTGAGCTGCGTGATTCTTGCTTGCTCAGCTCCTTGATTACTGTCTGCTGAGCTGCGTGATTAATGACTGCTCAGCTCCAGGAGTATTGTCTGCTGGGCTGCAAGTTTCGTGTCTGCTCAGTCATGGGTGTCGAGCCTGCTGAGTCACGTGTTTACAGTCTGCTTAGCCACTTCATGGCCGTCTGCTCAGCTCCTTGAAATTTGCCAGCTGAGCTGCGAGATTCGTGCCTGCTCAGCTCCTTGATTACTGTCTGCTGAGCTGCGGGATTCCTGCTGGCTCAGCTCCATGATTATTGCCTGCTGAGCTGCGTGTTTCGTGCCTGCTCAGCTCCTAGATTTTTGCCTGCTGAGCTGCGTGATTCCTGCTTGTTCAGCTCCATGATTATTGCCTGCTGAGCTGCGTGATTCCTGCTTGCTCAGCTCCATGATTATTGCCTGCTGAATTTCGTGATTCCTGTCTGCTCAGCTTCTTGATTATTGCTTGCTGAGCTGCATGATTCCTGCTTTCTCAAATCCATGATTACTGCCTGCTGAGCTTCGTGATTCCTGCTTGCTCAGCTCCATGATTACTGCCTGCTGAGCTGCGTGATTCGTGCCTGCTCAGCTCCTTGATTACTGTCTGCTGAGCTGCGGGATTCCTGCTGGCTCAGCTCCATGATTATTGCCTGCTGAGCTGCGTGTTTCGTGCCTGCTCAGCTCCTAGATTTTTGCCTGCTGAGCTGCGTGATTCCTGCCTGCTCAGCTCCAGGAGTATTGCCTGCTGAGCTGCACCATTGATGTCTGCTGAGCTGCACCATTGATGTCTGCTGAGCTTCCCATTTGGTGACTGCTCAGTCACGGGTGTAGAACCTATTGAGTCACGTGTTTAGAGTCTGCGTAACCACTTCATTACAGTCTGCTCAGCTCCATGAGGATTTCCTGCTCCTCTCCGTGATTAGTGCCCTCTTAGCCAAGTGATTAGTGCCTGCTCAG
>NW_011426551.1:0-521 GCF_000754665.1 Bison bison bison
GAATCTCCACACTGTTCTCCATAGTGGCTGTACTAGTTTGCATTCCCACCAACAGTGTAAGAGGGTTCCCTTTTCTCCACACCCTCTCCAGCATTTATTACTTGTAGACTTTTGGATCACAGCCATTCTGACTGGTGTGAAATGGTACCTCAGAGTGGTTTTGATTTGCATTTCTCTGATAATGAGTGATGTTGAGCATCTTTTCATGTGTTTGTTAGCCATCTGTATGTCTTCTTTGGAGAAATGTCTATTTAGTTCTTTGGCCCATTTTTTGATTGGGTCATTTATTTTTCTGGAGTTGAGCTGTAAGAGTTGCTTATATATTTTTAAGATTAGTTGTTTGTTGGTTGCTTCATTTGCTATTATTTTCTCCCATTCTGAAGGCTGTCTTTTCACCTTGTTAATAGTTTCCTTTGATGTGCAGAAGCTTTTAAGGTTAATTAGGTCCCATTTGTTTATTTTTGCTTTTATTTCCAATATTCTGGGAGGTGGGTCATAGAGGATCCTGCTGTGATGTATGT
>NW_011426552.1:0-539 GCF_000754665.1 Bison bison bison
ATCTGGCTTCTTCAGCAATTCTGGGAGTGCCATTTGGGCACGTTCTTTCCTCTCCAGCCTCAGTTTATCCATGCGTTCTAAGCTCTGATGGTCTCAGTCACAGGGACCTCACCAGGGAGAGAAACAGAAGCAGATCCTTCTCTGTCCAGCAGGTGGAGCCATTGGTTCTTCTGGACTTGGTGGCTGGGCTCTCATATTCAATGAATGCTGAGAAGGCTTCAGATCAAAACACACACTCTGCCATCACCTACTGCCACCACCACCAAACACCAGAGAGGTGTTTCTCTATTCTCACGTATTTTTAATTTTACAATGTCCCTTTATTTAGTTTTTCCTTTAAAGAAACTTTAATTTCAGAATAGATTCAGATGTACAGATATGTGAAAATAGTAGTTTCCATCTACTCCATACTTATTATTTCCTGTATTATTAACACTGTACACTTATGTGGTACATTTGTCACAATTAATGATCAAACATCAATACATTATTATTAACTAAAATCCACACTTTATTCAGGTTTCCTTAGTTTTTGTGGG
>NW_011426553.1:0-624 GCF_000754665.1 Bison bison bison
GGGCCAACACAAGAGGCATCCCGAATTCCCCGTGGTAACTCGAGAATCCCGCCGCAACTCGAGAAAAACCACGTGGTTCCCCCGTACATCGCAAGATGAAGCCCTTTCCCGCTACAGCGTCTCAGGAGAAGTCCCACGTTAGGAATTGGAGTCGAAACGGTACTTGGCACCCTTGATGCGCCCCCACAAAGTTCCCCGGCATCCCGGTCTCCCTAGAGAGGAACACCGAGGTTTTCCGGCACCACTTCCTCTGAGCCCCTTCTACCCTCCTGATCTCCACAGGAGGGTCGACTCCCCTGCTTTGTCTGGAAGGGGTTCCCGACCTTCCGAATCGCACCTCAGGATGAGGCCGGTCTCACACGACATTCCAAGACGTGGCCTCGTGGGTGCTTCCACATTGCGAAGCACCCCGATTTCCCGGTCCCCTCTTGGTAAGAACCCGATGCCCGGACACCTCTCCGAACTCCACCCTGTGAATGAAGTCAACACGAAGGGGCAGTGACTCGCCCGGGCATCGTCCGGAAAAGACCCCCAGGTTCCAAATACCGCTCGACAAGTGGCCTCTCTCCCCGGGGACACCTCGAGAGGCAAGCGGAGTTCCATGCCTCAACCCAAGACGAGGCC
>NW_011426554.1:0-558 GCF_000754665.1 Bison bison bison
CGAGATGAATGCCTGTCTCACAGGGTGCGTCTGGAATGCAACCCCGAGATCCCGGTCGCCCCTGGAGAGGAACATTGGCTTCTGGACACAAGCCTAGATGAGGTCTATTGGCCCTGCAGTCACTCGAGGGCAATCCCCAGCTTTCCCTCGCAACTCGAATGGAAGATTGGACTTCCCTGGGCCAACACAAGAGGCATCCTGAATTCCCCGCCGCAACTCGAGAAAAACCACGTGGTTCCCCCGTCATCGCAAGATGAAGCCCTTTCCCGCTACAGCGTCTCAGGAGATGTCCCACCTGAGGAACTGGAGGTTGAAGCGGTACTTGGCACCCTTGAGGCGCCCCCACCAAGTTCCCCGGCATCCCGATCTCCCTGGAGAGGAACACCGTGGTTTTCCGGCACCACTTCCTCTGAGCCCCTTCTACCCTCCTGATCTCCACAGGAGGGTCGACTCCCCTGCTTGGTCTGGAAGGGGTTCCCGACTTTCCGGTCGCACCTCAGGATGAGGCCGGTCTCACGACGACATTCCAGACGTGGCCTCGTGGCTGCTTCCACGTTG
>NW_011426555.1:0-542 GCF_000754665.1 Bison bison bison
ATATGATAAGTTTGCAGGAAGAAAGCCTGGTTTGCTGCAAGACTCTACCCCTTCCCCCATTATCCTCTATGCATAACTTAAGGTATAAAAACTACTTTGAAAAATAAAGTGCGGGCCTTGTTCACCGAAACTTGGTTTCACCATGTCGTTCTTTCTCTTACCTTCTGTCTGAATTATTCAGCCTCTTTTCTCCACTGAATTTCCTCACTGAGCTATCCTCATACTATTACTCTTTATATCCTTAATTAACATTTAATTAAGCAGTTGTTTCCTGATCTTCGCCTACGCCGTCTCTCCTTCGAATACCCTGGATCAGCCGGGGCTGGTCCCCGGCACCCTACCATTGCTCGAGAGCAATGACGCGCTCCCCCTCGCCATTCGCTTGGAGACCCGACTTCCCTTGGCCGCCCCACGAGAGGCTCACTGATCTCACCGTCGTACCTCGTGAGAAAGCGCACACTGGGGTCGCCGCTCGAGAACAACCCGAGACTCCCCCGTCATCGCGAGATGAGGGCCTTCGTCTACTGCATGGCCTAGAGACC
>NW_011426556.1:0-651 GCF_000754665.1 Bison bison bison
GGGTAGGCTGCTCCCCCGGGCAGCTCCCCTCAGCGCTGTCGAGTGTGACAAGGGCCTGTCTGGTGTGTGGACAGTATGACTGGGTGTTGCTCATGGTCGCACCTCAAGGAGCCTGTAGCTTCGTGACCAGCGAGAGGGAAGAGACAAGCATCGTTCCTTAGGGTCAAACTTGGTACCATGGAGTGGTAGTCACAGTATTGACAACACTCAAAACCACAGGCAGAGATTTGGAAGTGTGGGGGCGACCAGTTGATATTTGGGTGTATTCATTTGAGGGGCCTGACAGACTGTGACACTGATGTTTCGGAAGAGTCGCAGAAGGTTAATGACCTGTAGTCTTTTTTACATGAATGGAGACTGAGACATGACTTGCCGTTGACTGTGGTGGGAGGAATCACCTGGCTTGTGAATGAGGCGAGCAGATTACTGAGCATCCTGATTTTTTCTCCTCATTGTTCGAGGGGTGGTAATTCTTATTAAGTATTTAAATGTTTCTTTGGCTTCTTCACGGAAAAATGGTCACAAGTGAGAGACAAACTTTAGCAAAGGTCATTAAGTGCTTAACTGGTGACATTCATTCATCTGTAGGAAATCGACTACTGCTTGAAGCCTGACTTAGGAGACAGTTTGGAGCCCATACGCATATTTCTG
>NW_011426557.1:0-939 GCF_000754665.1 Bison bison bison
CATGTGCGCTTGAGAAAAAGGTGAAATTCATTGTTTTGGGATGAAATGTCCTATAGATATCAATTAGGTCTAACTGGTCTATTGTATCGTTTAAAGTTTGTGTTTCCTTGTTAATTTTCTGTTTAGTTGATCTATCCATAGGTGTAAGTGGGGTATTAAAGTCTCCCACTATTATTGTGTTATTGTTAATTTCTCCTTTCATACTTGTTAGCATTTGTCTTACGTACTGTGGTGCTCCCGTGTTGGGTGCATATATATTTATAATTGTTATATCTTCTTCTTGGATTGATCCTTTGATCATTATGTAGTGACCTTCTTTGTCTCTTTTCACAGTCCTTTTTTTTAAAGTCTATTTTATCTGATATGAGTATTGCTACTCCTGCTTTCTTTTGGTTCCTATTTGCATGGAAAAATCTTTTTCCAGCCCTTCACTTTCAGTCTGTATGTGTCTCCTGTTTGAGGTGGGTCTCTTGTAGACAACATATGTAGGGGTCTTGTTTTTGTATCCATTCAGCCAGTCTTTGTCTTTTGGTTGGGGCATTCAACCCATTTACGTTTAAGGTAATTACTGATAAGTATGATCCCGTTGTCATTTACTTTATTGTTTTGGGTTCGAATTTATACACCGTTTTTGTGTTTCCTATCTAGAGAATATCCTTTAGTATTTGTTGGAGAGCTGGTTTGGTGGTGCTGAATTCTCTCAGCTTTTGCTTATCTGTAAAGCTTTTGATTTCTCCTTCATATTTGAATGAGATCCTTGCTGGGTACAATAATCTGGGGTGTAGGTTATTTTCTTTCATCATTTTAAGTATGTCTTCCCATTCCCTCCTGGCTTGAAGAATTTCTATTGAAAGATCAGCTGTTACCCTTATGGGAATTCCCTTGTGTGTTAATTGTTGTTTTTCCCTTGCTGCTTTTAATATTTGTTCTTTGTGTTTG
>NW_011426558.1:0-700 GCF_000754665.1 Bison bison bison
TTCATTTCATGCCAGTAAACAAGATGATAGGTAGCTTTATGCCCAGGAACTTGTGCCTACAGCTCTGTTGCATAGTTATCTATTGCTGGTACAGCTTTGAACTTGACAGCATGTTTTGTTTTGGTCACAACATGTGGCTTCATAGGATATTAGTTCCCCAACCAGGGATCGAACACAGGATCCTGGCAGTGAGAGGGCTGAGTCCTAATCAAACCACTGGACTGCCAGGCAACTCCTGTTTTTAGGTGTTTTGGTTTGTTTTGTGTTTTTTAAGTTTTACCATATTTATAGGAGAACTCTTCTGTGTGTAAGTATGATGTGAATGATATTATACCTCAAAATGTTTGTGTTGTACATATTATCTCAAAATTGAATAGTTTGAAAAAACTTACACTTGATATCTATTGGTCTAGAATCCAGTTGGGTAGTTTAGCCTCAGGGTCCCTCCTGAGGTGGTAGTCAAGCTTTTATCTGGTTTGGCAACCTCTGAAAACTTGGCTTATTGAATGTAAGTTCTCTCACTTGGCTGTACTCATGAGGCCTCAGTTCCTCCTTCTGTGGGCCTCTCTAAGGGGCTGCTCGTGTGGAGGCTGCTGTCTTTTCCCAGAATGAGTGATTCAGGAAAGAACTTGCACCCAGGATAAAAGTGCAGTCTTTTTCAGACGTTACACATCTTCACTTCTGTATTTGCTTAGTCTCA
>NW_011426559.1:0-737 GCF_000754665.1 Bison bison bison
AGCCCCGCCCCCACGCCCGGTTCCAGGAGAGCCTCTGGGACCTCGCTCCCGCCGCCCGGTGAAACGGGAGGACAATCCATCCAGCCCACAGAGGCAATCCAAGCTGTCTAGAATTCAGGGATCCAGCGAGGACTACGGAAAGGAAAGATGACCTGACCTAGGAGGGCCATGATATTCTATAGAACCGGACAAAGTTGGTTTCCAAGGAAACTTGATTCCTTGGAACCCGGAAAGCTGGTTCTTTTCATATGCAATTCCAAACACTTAGCTCCTTACCAAAGCCTGCCTGGCCGCCAGCCCCACCCCCCACTCCCCAGAAAAAAAACGGCTCAAAGAAATCTTTTCCATCTCAGGCGGAAAACTGGAAGATGTCTTGTTTCTGTCTGTCTGGATTGATGTATGTGTCAGTGTGAGCCTTGTGATTTTTGATAATAGTGCTCAAGTTCTGAGTTCTTATTTCAATTGGTCTCAAGACAAGGCAGCCCTTGCCAACCAAACTGCTTCCAATACAAGAAAACATTGACCTCAGTGAATGTCAGAGTCCCCGTGAACTGGGAACTAGTCAATATTAAATATCTAGTAGTTTTGGTTTTGCTCCTCTACTGTAGGCATGTCTAAGAGTCATCCCCATTAAGCACAAAATGTTCATAGGGCCTCGGTTTGTTCTAAGGTAAAAATTGCTATATCGTTATATCTGTCACAAGCTTGTCAACAAGAAAGTAGCTCGAAAGAACAGG
>NW_011426560.1:0-606 GCF_000754665.1 Bison bison bison
ACTCTTTTGTGTCCCCTTAGTAGATAGTATTGTTCTGGGCCCAAATAATAAATCCTTCTTCACATTTGTTGATTCACAGTTTATGTGAAACCTGCTCCACTTGCCAACTGCTCACTTGGCTTTGTTTTGATTTTATGTTTGTTTCTACATTTGCTTCAATAAACGGTGATGTTTACAACTGGCTTTTAGAAATTAACACTCCTCCTACTTCCCAAGACTCTCTCTTTTGTCCTTTTTCCAATCTTTAAAATGAGATAGAAACTCAGAAAAGAGGTTGATTTGTCCAGAGTCTAGTGAAAGAGCTAGTCTGACGAGAAGAAGATAATTTTTACATTTTGTTTCTTATCGTGAGAATATTTTTATTTAGATTCACTATTAGCAGCAGAGTTAAAGTTAGAATCCAGCTCACACCCCTCCCCCTGTTTTTTGGTCCATTTTTTATTTTCTTGTTTGTTTCCCTACCTTATGGATTCTTCAAATAAGTCAATGCTGTCAGGATAGTTCTAAGAATAAGCTACTGTTGTTAGTTTTATAATGTGCAGAATGTACAGTTTGTTAGTCTTGCATTTGTTAATCTGCCATTATAATTCTCTCCTGTACATACCG
>NW_011426561.1:0-647 GCF_000754665.1 Bison bison bison
CTGCTGAATAACCAACAAATCACAGAAGAAATCAAAAAAGAAATCAAAATTTGCATAGAAACGAATGAAAATGAAAACACAACAACCCAAAACCTGTGGGACACAGTAAAAGCAGTCCTAAGGGGAAAGTTCATAGCAATACAGGCACACCTCAAGAAACAAGAAAAAAGTCAAATAAATAACCTAACTCTACACCTAAAACAACTAGAAAAGGAAGAAATGAAGAACCCCAGGGTTAGTAGAAGGAAAGAAATCTTAAAAATTAGAGCAGAAATAAATGCAAAAGAAACAAAAGAGACCATAGCAAAAAATCAACAAAGCCAAAAGACTGGTTCTTTGAAAGGATAAATAAAATTAGACAAACCAATTAGACCAGACTCATCAAGAAACAAAGGGAGAAAAAATACAAATCAATAAAAATTAAGAAATAGACAGTGGAGAGATCACAACAGACAACATAGAAATACAAAGGATCATAAGAGACTATTATCAACAATTATATGCCAATAAAATGGACAACGAGGAAGAAATGGACAAATTCTTAGAAAAGTACAACTTTCCAAAACTCGACCAGGAAGAAATAGAAAACCTTAACAGACCCATCACAAGCATGGAAATTGAAACTGTAATCAAAAATCTTCCAGCAA
>NW_011426562.1:0-510 GCF_000754665.1 Bison bison bison
TTGCTCTCGAGTGACTGCTGGGCCAATAGACCTCATCTAGGCTTCTGTCCAGAAGCCAGTGTTCCTCTCCAGGGGCGAAAGGGATCTCGGGGTTGCATTCCAGACACACCCGGGGAGACAAGCATCCATCTCGAGTGGAAGCAAAGAACCCCGCTCTGCTCTCGAATCACGACGGGTATATCTTGGAGTTCACTGGGTGGACTAAAGGGAGTCAAGCCTCCTGAGGCGTTTGGAGAGAGGTCGAGAGATTGGTCTCTAGGCCATTCAGGAGACTAAGGCCCTCAAGTCGCGATGACGGGGGAGGCTCGGGGTTGTTCTCGAGCGGCGGCCCCAGTGTGCGGTTTCTCCCTAGGTACGACGGCGAGGTCAGTGAGCCTCTCGTGGTGCGCCAAGGAAGTCGGGTCTCCATGCGAATGGCGAGAGGGAGCGCGTCATTGTTCTCAAGTCATAGTAGGGGAATCTGGCCTCGAGACGTGTTGAAGAAGGTCTCTCGAGGTCTTTCTCGGGTTG
>NW_011426563.1:0-508 GCF_000754665.1 Bison bison bison
GCTGAGGTCTTATAATACGGGAGAGAGATTGAGCTTAAGTCTGACTCCAGCAGGGACACAGCTGGGATTTATAGCTAAGGAACAGGGTGGGTCCATGTGATAGCAAAGAGAGACTGGGAGACTGAAAAGCAATGAACAACAACAGAGTGGGTGTCAGTGGATGGAAACTTATTAAGACGACCATAAGGGTGCTGGTGGATTCTGGCTCAACTGAGAGGATCATTGCTGAGGCTAGGCAAGACTGATAAGATATTGAAGTGAGTGATAAAGATTTGATCTGATCTGAGGGTGGTCAGATCAAGGGTGAAGTGTGTTTTCTAAACTCAAGTAGCAGAATCTAGCTAAGATTAGACTAAATGGACAGGCACCCCGATATAAAGACATGAACCAAAGTTGGCAGTGCATTAATGAACTACTGCTGCATAACAAATTATCCCAAAGCAACAGCTTAAAACAATATTATCTCATACTGCTGCTGAAAGTTGGGAATCCAGGAGTAATTCAGTTG
>NW_011426564.1:0-553 GCF_000754665.1 Bison bison bison
AGTTAAAGGATCTCCGGAGCAGGAGAAGAGAAATACGGGACGCTCCCATCCCCCCATGCCTCCTCCTCCGTGTGGGGGTAAAGGGCCTCCACTAGGAGTTTCCCGGAGAAGGATTTTCTCTAGTCCCAAGGATAAATTTGATCCTCACCTTGAGGCTTCTTTTCTAGTCCCCTCTGCAGTTTAGATAGGGTAAAGAAGGTACAAAATAAATAAAAATATTCTCAAAAAAAAAAAATGGGTTTCTCTGCATCTAAATATAGACAAATGTTTATTGGCTCTGTGAAATATGATTAGAAATGTCCTGGACCCCTGTCATGAGGCTGTTAAATAGCCTTTGAGGGAGGCTATAGCGGTAGATGATGGTGAGTCTCCACTTTCTGCACAGATCATAATTTCTGCTATTAGAAAAAAAAAAAAAAAAGGAGGGAGAAAGTGCTTTACCTCCCGAGGAAGGAGGGGGCTTACAGGACGCTGCGGCCGAGCGCCCTGGAGAGCTCCCTCCCCTCTGCACAAACCTTTAAAAAACTTATCCACCACTTTCTGATTTAAGGTG
>NW_011426565.1:0-528 GCF_000754665.1 Bison bison bison
GATTTCCAAAGGAGTTTGTAGGTTAAACACTGTCACACCCAGGAATTATTAACTGGAACTGTAAGCTAACTCTATTTTCAGAGAGAGGTAGTGGGGGAGAGCCCCCCGTAAAATCAGAGGTTTAGGTGAAAGCACAAGCAGAAAGTAGGCAGACTCTGGTTTTGGGGGTATATGCTCGAGAATTTCCAGGGGGACTCCTGAAGCTCGATCCCGCCTTTGCGGATGCCGAGCCTCGTTCCTCATAATCTTTGTCATGGGCGGAGTTCCTCACTGGCTCCCAGCAGTGATAGAATTCCAGTTGAGCTATTCCAGAAACTGAAAGATGATGCTGTGGAAAGTGCTGCACTCAATATGCAATATGCAATATGCACTCAATATGCAATATGCCGGCTCACGGCAGTACGGGACTCTGGCCTCGAGACGTGTTGAAGAAGGTCTCTCGAGGTCTTTCTCGGGTTGAGGCAGGACACCCTGGGGTACCTCGACTTGTGCAGGTGACCTCAGGGGTCTTCTCATGGTGGCTCTGAG
>NW_011426566.1:0-630 GCF_000754665.1 Bison bison bison
AAGCTGGAATCAAGATTGCCTGGAGAAATATCAATAACCTCAGATATGCAGATGACACCACTCTTATGGCAGAAAGTGAAGAGGAAGTAAAAAGCCACTTTTTGAAAGTGAAAGAGGAAAGTGAAGAAGTTGGCTTAAAGCTCAACATTCAGAAAACTAAGACCATGACATCTGGTCCCATCACTTCATGGGAAATAGATGGGGAAACAGTGTAAATAGTGTCAGACTTTATTTTTGGGGCTCTAAAATCACTGCAGATGGTGATTGCAGCCATGAAATTAAAAGATGCTTACTCCTTGGAAAGAAAGTTATGACCCACCTAGATAGCATACTGAAAAGCAGAGACATTACTTTGCCAACAAAGGTCCGTCTAGTCAAGGCTATGGTTTTCCAGTGGTCATGTATGGATGTGAGAGTTGGACTGTGAAGAAAGCTGAGGGCAGAAGAATTGATGCTTTTGAACTGTGGTATTGGAGAAGACTCTTGAGAGTCCCTTGGATGCAAGGCGATCCAACCAGTCCATCTTAAAGGAGATCAGTCCTGGATGTTTATGGAAGGACTGATGCTGAAGCTGAAACTTCAATACTTTGGCCACCTCATGCAAAGAGTTGACTCACTGGAAAAGACCCT
>NW_011426567.1:0-551 GCF_000754665.1 Bison bison bison
GTCAATCTAAAAGTAGGCGCCGGAGTGGGCTGACCGAAGCGGGCGTCTGCGAGCGTACCGTCACGTGGTCGAGGTTGTAACCGGCTCGTGTGCCACCATGTTTAGTACGGGCAATCGAAGCCGTGATGTGGGTCTAGGGTGAGTGTCTCGCCCTTATGAAATATGGCCTCTACGCCGAAGAAAGTTTTTGAAGTGGTCCTACAACGTAGAGGTTCTGAAAAGGCTAGGGAGCTTGGAATGATGCCAGCGTGGAGGGACATTTTGCACCTTCAGTAGAGAAGGGGCCCCTCAGGGCATGGGAGTGAGAGAAATGGTCCTAAGCCACAATTCCTGTTTGCTGAAAGTCGAGTCAGACACTGCGAGTGGCCATGTAGGTTCAGGACGAAAAAACCAAACCACGATGTTTTCGTATAAAACTTTTGTTGTTGTTGTTACTTTTAGTTTTTCTTTGTATGAAAATTTCCTAGTCCTTTTTATCCCGCTAGTGCTTTACCGAGTTGAGCGTTCCCATGAGTTCTGATGATTGATACCCGAGTGACAATTGCCTGGTG
>NW_011426568.1:0-536 GCF_000754665.1 Bison bison bison
TCAGTATCCTATCATTTTGCCTTTTGATACTGTTCATGGGGTTCTCAAGGCAAGAATACTGAAGCGGTTTGCCATTCCCTTCTCCAGTGGACCACCTTCTGTCAGATCTCTCCACAATGACCCGCCCGTCTTGAGTTGCCCCCAGGGCATGGCTTAGTTTCATTGAGTTAGACAAGGCTGTGGTCCTAGTGTGATTAGATTGACTAGTTTTTTGTGAGTATGGTTTCAGTGTGTCTGCCTTCTGATGCCCTCTTGCAACACATACCATCTTACTTGGGTTTCTCTTACCTTGGGTGTGGGGTATCCCTTCACAGCCGCTCCATCAAAGCGCAGCCACTGCTCTTTACCTTGGAGGAGGGGTATCTCCTCACTGCCGCCCTTAGTGTCCAATTGCATGTGACATTGTAACTGTGGCTTGCCAGGCTTCTTTCTCAGGGAGAGGCTTCTACATGCAAAAATCTGGTACGTATGGGCCAGTACTGGTTGACAAACCCTTCTAGAGCACTATATGTCCTGCTGCCCTAGCCACCAACTCC
>NW_011426569.1:0-551 GCF_000754665.1 Bison bison bison
CGTGGGGCGCCAGGGAAGTCGGGTCTCCATGCGAGTGGCGAGGGGGAGCGCGTCATTGCTCTCGAGTCATGGGAGGGGAACCTGGCCTCGAGACGTGTTGAAGAAGGTCTCTCGAGGTCTTTCTCGGGTTGAGGCAGGAAACCCTGGCTTCCCTCGACTTGTGCAGGTGACCTCAGGGGGCTTCTCATGGTGGCTCTGAGAAGTCAGGGAAACTGGAGGTGGGGGGGGGCCTCTCGGGACTCCACGGGGTTTGGTGCATTGGAAGAGGGCCTCATCTCCAGTTGAGGCAGGAACCTCAGGGTTCCTCTGATTTCAGACTCCGATCGCAGGGTCCCTGCAGACTGGGGACAGGAGAGTCAGGCCTCGTCTTGGGTTGAGGCATGGAACTCCGCTTGCCTCTCGAGGTGTCCCCGGGGAGAGAGGCCACTTGTCGAGCGGTATTTGGACCTGGGGTCTTTTCCGGACGATGCACGGGCGAGTCACTGCCCCTTCGTGTTGACTTCATTCACAGGGTGGAGTTCGGAGAGGTGTCCGGGCATCGGGTTCTTACC
>NW_011426570.1:0-553 GCF_000754665.1 Bison bison bison
ACGTCTCGAGGCCAGATTCCCCTACCATGGCTCGGGAGCAGTGACGCGCTCCCCCTCGCCACTCGCATGGAGACCCGACTTCCCTGGCGCCCCACGAGAGGCTCACTGACCTCGCCGTCGTACCTCGTGAGAAACCGGACACTGGGGCCGCCGCTCGAGAACAACCCCGAGATTCCCCCGTCATCGAGAGATGAGGGCCTTCGTCTCCTGCATGGCCTAGAGACCAATCTCGCGACCTCTCTCCAAACGCCTCAGGAGGCTTGACTCCCTTGGGTCCACCCAGTGAGCTCCAAGAGATACCCGTCACGATACGAGAGCAGAGCGGGGTTCTTTGCTTCCACTCGAGATGAATGCCTGTCTCCCCGGGTGCGTCTGGAATGCAACCCCGAGATCCCTGTCGCCCCTGGAGAGGAACATTGGCTTCTGGACACAAGCCTAGATGAGGTCTATTGGCCCTGCAGTCACTCGAGAGCAATCCCCAGCTTTCCTTCGCAACTCGAATGGAAGATTGGACTTGCCTGGGCCAACACAAGAGGCAGCCTGAATTCCCCGT
>NW_011426571.1:0-595 GCF_000754665.1 Bison bison bison
CATCTGGTCTCTGTGCCCGAGTGTCCTGATCCTAACTGTTTTCTTGAGGCAGCCCCAGGACTGAGCCCTGCTTCTTCGAAGCTCCCTTCACCAAGCCCAGTGAGGCTCTGCCCTGTGGCTTCATGACAAGTATGGTGGGCTGAGTAGTGGCTCCGAAAGCCATCCATCCTTCTGCAGCCTCCAGAGGTGGCCTTATTCCGATGAAAGGTCTCGGCAGATGGAAGTAAGTTCCTGACCTCTGCACCAAATCACCCGGGATGCATGTGGACCCTAAATCCAACGACAGATGTCCTTGGAAGAAAAGAGGGGGTGATCTGAGGCACAGAGCCACCCAGGGGAGAAGGTTTGTGCAGATGGACGCACAGGTCGGGTGATGTGGCCAGAAGCCCAGGGTGGCCTGGCGTCCCCCAAGGACTGGACCAGGCCAGAGGGACCCTCCACTGGAGCCTCTGGAGGGAGCTCAGCCCTGCCCACACCTTGATCACAGGTTTCTGACTCCAGAACTGGGGGGAGGGGGATGAATTTGGTTAAAGCTGTCCAGTCTGTGCCAGTGGCTGCAGCCACCCCTGGACACGTGAGAGTGAACTTGCTGGCT
>NW_011426572.1:0-824 GCF_000754665.1 Bison bison bison
CCAGGGAAGTCGGGTCTCCATGCGAGTGGCGAGGGGGAGCGCGTCACTGCTACCAAGCCATGGTAGGGGAATCTGGCCTCGAGACGCGTTGAAGAAGGTCTCTCGAGGTCTTTCTCGGGTTGAGGCAGGAAACCCTGGGTTCCCTCGACTTGTGCAGGTGACCTCAGGGAGCTTCTCATGCTGGCTCTGAGAAGCCAGGGAAACTGGAGGTGGGAGGGGCCTCTCGGGACCCCACGTGGGTTTGGTGCATTGGAAGAGGGCCTCATCTCCAGTTGAGGCAGGAACCGCAGGGTACCTCTGATTTCAGACTCCGATCGCAGGGTCCCTGCAGACTGGGGACAGGAGAGTCAGGCCTCGTCTTGGGTTGAGGCATGGAACTCCGCTTGCCTCTCGAGATGTCCCTGGGAGAGAGGCCGCTTGTCGAGCTGTATTTGGAACCTGGAGTTTTTTCCGAACGATGCACGGAAAAACTGCCCCTTCGTGTGGACTTCATTCACAGGGTGGAGTTCGGAGAGGTGTCCGGGCATCGGGTTCTTCTCAAGAGGGGACCGGGAAATCGGGGTCCTACGGAATGTGGAACCACGCACGAGGCCACGTCTGGAATGTCTTCGTGAGACCGGCCTCATCCTGAGGTGCGACCGGAAGGTCGGGAACCCCTTCCAGACAAAGCAGGGGAGTCGACCCTCCTGTCCAGATCAGGAGGGGAGAAAGGGCTCAGAGGAGGGGGTGCCGGAAAACCTCAGTGTTCCTCTCGAGGGAGACCGGGATTTCGGGGAACTTTGTGGGTCGCATCAAGGGTGCCAAGTGCCCTTTCGACCTTCAAT
>NW_011426573.1:0-649 GCF_000754665.1 Bison bison bison
CTTCGTGTTGACTTCATTCACAGGGTGGAGTTCGGAGAGGTGTCCGGGCATCGGGTTCTTACAAAGAGGGGACCGGGAAATCGGGGTGCTTCGCAATGTGGAAGCACCCACGAGGCCACGTCTGGAATGTCGTCGTGAGACCGGCCTCATCCTGAGGTGCGACCGGAAGGTCGGGAACCCCTTCCAGACAAAGCAGGGGAGTCGACCCTCCTGTCGAGATCAGGAGGGTAGAAGGGGCTCAGAGGAAGTGGTGCCGGAAAACCTCGGTGTTCCTCTCCAGGGAGACCGGGATGCCGGGGAACTTTGTGGGGCGCATCAAGGGTGCCAAGTACCATTTCGACCTCCAATTCCTAACGTGGGACTTCTCCTGAGACGCTGTAGCGGGAAAGGGCTTCATCTTGCGATGACGGGGGAACCACGTGGATTTCTCAAGTTGCGGCGGGATTCTCGAGTTACGACGGGGAATTCGGGATGCTCTTGTGTTGGCCAGGGAAGTCCAATCTTCCATTCGAGTTGCGAAGGCAAGCTGGGGATTGCTCTCGACTGACTGCAGGGCCAATAGACCTCATCTAGGCTTGGTCCAGAAGCCAATGTTCCTCTCCAGGGGCGACCGGGATCTCGGGGTTGCATTCCAGACGCACCCGGGGAA
>NW_011426574.1:0-588 GCF_000754665.1 Bison bison bison
GAGGCCGGTCTCACGACGACATTCCAGACGTGGCCTCGTGGGTGCTTCCACGTTGCGAAGCACCCCGATTTCCCGGTCCCCTCTTGATAAGAACCCGATGCCCGGACACCTCTCCGAACTCCACCCTGTGAATGAAGTCAACACGAAGGGGCAGTGACTCGCCCGTGCGTCGTCCGGAAAAAGCCCCAGGTTCCAAATACAGCTCGACAAGTGGCCTCTCTCCCCGGGGACACCTCGAGAGGCAAGCGGAGTTCCATGCCTCAACCCAAGACGAGGCCTGACTCTCCTGTCCCCAGTCTGCAGGGACCCTGCGATCGGAGTCTGAAATCAGAGGAACCCTGAGGTTCCTGCCTCAGCTGGAGATGAAGCCCTCTTCCAATGCACCAAACCCCGTGGAGTCCCGAGAGGCCCCTCCCACCTCCAGGTTCCCTGACTTCTCAGAGCCACCATGAGAAGCCCCCCTGAGGTCACCTGCACAAGTCGAGGGAAGCCAGGGTTTCCTGCCTCCACCCGAGAAAGACCTCGAGAGACCTTCTTCAACACGTCTCGAGGCCAGATTCCCCTCCCATGACTCGAGAGCAATGACGC
>NW_011426575.1:0-823 GCF_000754665.1 Bison bison bison
ACAGACACTCGCACGCACCCACGCCAAGGGAGACAGCTGGCCTGCGCAAGCTCCTCAGCCAGAGCCAGAGCGCCTGGGAGAGGCCGGGGCCAGACGAACGGGCCGGCGGCTGGCTGTCAGGAGATACAGAGGCAGAAATACATGAAGATTCCGAGACAGACTCCAAGACGGCAAGAGGAGATACACACACACACACAACACACACACTTGAGTGTGGTCTTTGGAAATACTTGTGTTCGTAGTTGCTGGGTTGAGCCCAACTTTAATACAACCCATGGACTGCGGCCCATCAGCCTCCTCTGTCCGTGGCATTTCCCAGGCGAGGATACTGGGAGTGGGTTGCCATTTCCCTTCTCCGGCGGGATCTTCCCGACCCAGGGATCAAACCCCAGTCTCCTGCGCGCGGATGCCTTGCCATCTGAACCAGGACATTGCTAATTCCCTAGGCAAAATACAAAGAATAGAGCTCGTGTTCTACTAAATGGAAAGATGATTTCAGAACAGAAGCTGTCCTTTGTTGGTATCTTTGAATCTTTATGTAGTTTTCGTTGATTTTTACTGTTAAGGCTAACTGAACAAGGCAAGAGAGAAACCCCAGAATTGAAAAGCAATTGACGGTTTTGAAAGAAACATGTGCAGGTGAAGCTCTCTTCCTTTTTGAGAGATGGTTAAATGCAAAATCTTGATTCAACACATATGACTTTTGTGCACTTTCTTTCAAATCTCCATGACAAAACCCTAAGGCGTCCAGGAAGAAAGGAGTAGAGGGGCAGACACAAAGAGCAACCTCTCCCCTTGGTGCCATCGCAACCAGCTGCTTAGT
>NW_011426576.1:0-720 GCF_000754665.1 Bison bison bison
ACCCAAGTCCAAGACACCCAGAGAATCCCAAACAGGATAAACCCAAGGCGAAACACCCCAAGACACACATTAATCAAATTAACAAAGATCAAACACAAAGAACAAATATTAAAAGCAGCAAGGGAAAACAACAAATAACACACAAGGGAATTCCCATAAGGATAACAGCTGATCTTTCAACAGAAACTCTTCAAGCCAGGAGGGAATGGCAAGACATACTTAAAATGATGAAAGAAAATAACCTACAGCCCAGATTATTGTACCCAGCAAGGATTTCATTCAAGTATGAAGGAGAAATCAAAAGACTTCTCAGACAAGCAAAAGACTGAGAGAATTCTGCACCACCAAACCAGCTCTCCAACAAATACTAAAGGATATTCTCTAGACAGGAAACACAAAAATGGTAGTATAAATTACGAACCCAAAACAATAAAGTAAATGGCAATGGGACCATACTTATCAGTAATTACCTTAAATGTAAATGGGTTGAATGCCCCAACCAAAGACAAAGACTGGCTGAATGGATACAAAAACAAGACCCCTACATATGTTGTCTACAGGAGACCCACCTCAAAACAGGGGACACATACAGACTGAAAGTGAAGGGCTGGAAAAAGATTTTCCATGCAAATAGGGACCAAAAGAAAGCAGGAGTAGCAATACTCATATCAGATAAAATAGACTTTAAAACAAAGGTTGTGAAAAGAGACAAAGAAGGTC
>NW_011426577.1:0-510 GCF_000754665.1 Bison bison bison
GGTCTAAGAGAGAACTATCGATCACAGAAGCCTCTTCGTTGGAGCTCTCCCTGCCCCTCGATGGAGGACATCAATCACTCTGTCTTGGTGGGCTGCCCAATATGCCGCACGTATTCTTCTCTGCTCTTTGGTGATACAGACCAGTCTATGTCACACTCGGTGCCAGACATTCCACTGATGCTCAATAGATGCCCCACGAATAAATGACTGAACAAGGGACAATATTTTGTTTTTAGTTTCATTGATGAGGGAGTCAAAGCTGTCCCTCAGCTTTGAAAGAACTGAAAACTAAATTCTTTGTAGATTCCCTGGGCTTAAACAGTCCGTTTTTCTCTTTCTTAAAAAAGAAAAAAAAGTATGTTCATAGGTTTGATTTATTTTTATTAGCTTTCATTCTGGTCAACATAAAATAATTATAAGAATACAGTGAAATCACCACCATTTTATTTATTTATTAAAGTTTAGAAAGTTCATAGGCTATATACATTATCTTCCACGTTTTCTCCTGGG
>NW_011426578.1:0-646 GCF_000754665.1 Bison bison bison
GGCAGGGCTTGGGGAGGCTCGCCCAGGCCAGAGCAGCCTCTCGGCCGGGGCTCTGTGCTATCGCGCCTGGGCGCAGAGCTGGAGCTCCGCCGGTGTGGAAGCTCACTCGGTCCTTCCCAGTAACAGGCTTGCAAGCACCCGCCGGCAGCCGGCCTCTTCTCTCCCGCGTTCCGGGCATTGGGCTCCAAACCTGGGGCCAAAGTACTGCCCGGAGCGCCCTGATCAGGGGCTGGTTCCCCTGCGCTGCGGCTGTGCTAGGGAGCCCGAACGCACAGGGGAAGCCCGCACAGCACATCCAGCTGCCTCTAGGCGGGAGGGCAGCTCCAGGGAAGGCCCGGTCTGGCAGGCGCTTTCTGGGCACACACGGAGCAACACTCTGGCTGTGGAGCTGCCTCCCAAGCCAGGGCACGGGACCCTGATTCCGCCGTGCGGCGCTCAGTCTGGGCGGGGAAGCACCAGCCTGGGAATGCAGCCTGGGGCGCTTCCTTTCCCTCGGAAAGAGCTCTCCCTGCGGGAGGCTTTGGCAGTGTGCACACCCCCAGCCCCTAAGCCCTCTGCAAGGACGCCTGGCTCCTAGGTCCGAAGGGAAGGCGAGAGCTGAGCCGAGGCAGCAGTCAGGCACCGGTCACGTCTCCCACACTCCCGC
>NW_011426579.1:0-541 GCF_000754665.1 Bison bison bison
CTGACATTCCAGGTTCCTATGCAATATTGCTCTTTACAGCATCAGACCTTGCTTCTGTCACCAGTCACAACTGCAACTGGGTATTGTTTTTGCTTTGGCTCCATCCCTTCATTCTTTCTGGAGTTATTTCTCCACTGATATCCAGTAGCATATTGGGTCCTTACTGTCCTGGGGAGTTCCCCTTTCAGTATCCTATCATTTTGCCTTTTGATACTGTTCATGGGGTTCTCAAGGCAAGAATACTGAAGCGGTTTGCCATTCCCTTCTCCAGTGGACCACCTTCTGTCCGATCTCTCCACAATGACCCGCCCGTCTTGAGTTGCCCCCAGGGCATGGCTTAGTTTCATTGAGTTAGACAAGGCTGTGGTCCTAGTGTGATTAGATTGACTAGTTTTTTGTGAGTATGGTTTCAGTGTGTCTGCCTTCTGATGCCCTCTTGCAACACATACCATCTTACTTGGGTTTCTCTTACCTTGGGTGTGGGGGTATCCCTTCACAGCCGCTCCATCAAAGCGCAGCCACTGCTCTTTACCTTGGAGGA
>NW_011426580.1:0-659 GCF_000754665.1 Bison bison bison
ATCCTTGTATTGCTTATAACCAGGGTCCTTATAGCCAGCTCTAAGGCACTTTTTAGTGCCCTAAAAGTTCTCATGTGGATTGAATTTGGATGTGATTGAATCTGGAAGAATCCGCAGGAGCCCCTGAAATGATGCTTCTCATCGCTGTTCTGTCACTAATGTTCTCAAGGTTTTCTATTTAGTTCCATTTTTAAAGCCCCCAGTACAAGATCATGATTCCTAAAAACTGTGGTAGAACCCAATGCAGTGGCAGTTAGTCATAAATATCTCAAAATAAATATATTGTTTAATATTAATATAATACTTAGGCTTGTAATGCATTTCATAACTTTTTTTTCAGTTTGTGATCTAAAGTGAAAATGAAGTCCCTCAGTGAGGTCCGACTCTTTGTGATCCCATGGACTGTAACCTATCAGGCTCCTCTGTCCATGGGATTTTCCAGGCAGTAGTACTGGAGTGGATTGCCATTTCCTTCTCCAGGGGATCTTCCTGACCCAGGGATCAAACCCCGGTCTCCCGCATTGTAGACAGACGCTTTACTGTCTGAGCCACCAGGGAAGTCCTAAAGGACTTATCTTTGTGATCTAAAGATCTATAGAAATTGCTAATATTTTCATGAAGTCATCTTCAGTCCCTGAAGATGAACAACTTTTAGCGTT
>NW_011426581.1:0-507 GCF_000754665.1 Bison bison bison
AACCTAGATAGCATATTCAAAAGCAGAGACATTTACTTTGCCAACAAAGGTTCGTCTAGTCAAGGCTATGGTTTTTCCTGTGGTCATGTATGGATGTGAGAGTTGGACTGTGAAGAAGGCTGAGCACCAAAGAATTGATGCCTTTGAACTGTGGTGTTGGAGAAGACTCTTGAGAGTCCCTTGGAGTCCATTCTGAAGATCAGCCCTGGGATTTCTTTGGAAGGAATGATGCTAAAGCTGAAACTCCAGTACTTTGGCCACCTCATGTGAAGAGTTGACTCATTGGAAAAGACTCTGATGCTGGGAGGGATTGGGGGCAGGAGGAGAAGGGGACGACAGAGGATGAGATGGCTGGATGGCATCACTGACTCGATGGACGTGAGTCTGAGTGAACTCGTGGGAGTTGGTGAGTGGACGAGGGAGGCCTGGGCGTTGTTGCGATTCGAGTGGGGGTCGCAAAGGTTGGGACAGGACTGAGTGACTGAACTGAACTGACTGAATACTATG
>NW_011426582.1:0-515 GCF_000754665.1 Bison bison bison
AAAAAAATTGCTTTCTTACATTTCACATGTCAGGATGGTGCCAGACACTATTATTGGATAGTCACAAATCTCTTTTGTTTCTGTGTAAAAGGGAGGTCCTTGCAAGGCGTGAATGTTTCAGAACTTTAATTTATTTGGAAATGACCCAGCTCTTCAGTACACTGTCGTCACTTAGTTTAGCACAGGATAGAAACTCGGGTAACCAAAACACCTGGAGAAACGATTGTAAGTTCAGTTCCGTTCAGTTGCTCAGTCGTGTCTGACTCTTTGGGACCCCGTGGCCTGCAGGACGCCGGGCTTCCGTGTCCATCACCAACTCCAGGGGCTTGCTCAAACTCATGTCCATCCAACCAACTTATCCTCTGTCGTCCCCTTCTCCCCTGCCTTCAATCAAGACTCTCATAGGCAGATATTTTCGAGTGTAATTAGTGTTCATAGTTTATCTAAAAGCTCATATCACATTTAATTTTTCGTTTTGTTCCTGTTCTATCGAGGTCTTTCTCGGGTTGAGGCAG
>NW_011426583.1:0-505 GCF_000754665.1 Bison bison bison
CGTAGTCCGCCCTCTGTTGGCACCACCTGGCGGTCGCAGAAAGGCCTCGCCTTTGGGCTCAAGGCCTTTACCGCTCCACCCCTTTGCTGAAAGGTCAGAGCCGCGCGGTTTTCCCAAGCAGCCTAGTGTCCGCTGCAAGTCCAAGGGCCAGAACCCTGAACTCTGGCCGGCTGGCCCAGCCCTGCTTCTGGCACTTTGGAGGCCAGCGGGCCCTCGACCACCTGCTGGGATGGGAAAGGGAAGGGTCCACGAATTGCACCCTAGAAACTTAGTAGGGTGCATGGGTTTCAAAACCCGGTGGCCGCCCAGGCAGAAAACAAGGGAGGAGGGCACCCTGCTGCCCTTTCATGGCAGCATCTGTGGCTGTCCTGCTGAGGGGGCCTTTCCATGGGGACCGTGTGCAGTACAAGTTTGGTGTTTTGGAACCGAATAATTAGAAACGTGTAAAAAATTTTAAATGATGTGGTGGTTTGATTCAAACAAAAACAAAAACAAAAAAACCAAA
>NW_011426584.1:0-609 GCF_000754665.1 Bison bison bison
TGCAGCCCACCAGAATCCTCTGTCCATGGGATTTCCCAGGCAAAAATACTGAAGTGGGTTGCCATTTCCTCCTCCAGGGTTTTTAGTGAATATTACTAATCAATTTAAAAAATTTTTGAAAAGTGTGAGATGAAGTATAGGTGATATACAAAACTTAAAGCTATTTAAATATCCAGTAAAAACAGATATTATTAGCTTGCTACCATTAAATTTAATCATTACCTTGACTCTAATTTTAAGAATAATTTTCATCTTCTTTAAAAATATGAACACATGGGATGTGCAGTATGAAATAGCACTTTATTTCTGCCACGTGCGTAATTTTGATGAGATAAACTCTTTATTACAATGAATTAAAAAAAAAAGACAATTCACCTAGACTTTCTGCCCCACAGATTTCCTTCTGGTTTGTTTTTTGATCATTCACAAGTGAATGTATTCATTCCATTCCTCTGTATATTATTAAAGCCCCCAAGTGCCCGACACTGGAAATGCCAGTGCTCAGCCTTTTCCTGCAGCAGCTGCTGGAGCCTGGCTGCCTGGCCTTTTGAGACATAAACTCAGTTTTGTTGAGCACTCCGCCCACACTGACACATTGTCTTGAAGGAT
>NW_011426585.1:0-624 GCF_000754665.1 Bison bison bison
AACATTCCTAGAAAAACGCATTGCTTAGCTCAAGGTTTGTCTGGGAAATTCTTACACATCAGGAGATGGCTCCGAGGTGGATTTCTACAAAGAACATCCATGCAAAGGACAAGCCTACACAGCTCTGTGCACATCTGCCCCTCCCCCCCTCACAGCCAGCAGCATTTCCAAGTGACCTCCTAAGGCCTTCGCCAAACTACAGGGGCACCTCTGGGCTTCCTGTTTCCCTCATTTTTCGGAATCTTTTACTAAAAAAAAAGAAAAACAAAAATCAAAGTTTAAAAAAAAAAAACCCGACACATTTCTTCGTACAATGCCACAGTGGAAGGAATACAGGCCTTCAATATTAAGACCTAAATTTGCAAAAAACTTGGAGCTTGGTTTTTTGTTTTGTTTTGTTTGAATCAAACCACCACATCATTTAAAATTTTTACACGTTCTAATTATTCGGTTCCAAAACACCAAACTTGTACTGCACACGGTCCCCATGGAAAGGCCCCCTCAGCAGGACAGCCACAGATGCTGCCATGAAAGGGCAGCAGGGTGCCCTCCTCCCTTGTTTTCTGCCTGGGCGCCACCGGGTTTTGAACCCATGCACCCTACTAAGTTTCAGGGTGCAATTCG
>NW_011426586.1:0-690 GCF_000754665.1 Bison bison bison
TCATGCACCGGGGATTCATACTGAAATCTTCACCACCTTCCATTTGGTAACAATATCAAAACTGTTAACTGTGACTTTTCTCCCAGGTACTCCCCGAAAAACGGAAAACTGCTCTACCCAGCCTGGCAGCTGAACCTAAGAAGGAATCAGGCAGATGAGGAGGGAGAAAGGGCATGTAAGATGGAAGCAAAGGCAGGAGTGAGATTGTGAATTCGGTGGGTGGGGAGGGGAAGAGAGGGGACAGGGGGTTGCTAGGGAGTAGGAGTGTGAGCACACCGACCATCTGATGAACAGAAAGAGGTCTGGGTGGTTGGAATATCAAGTGGGGCATGGAGCAGAAGGAGGGTGTCTGGTGAAGATAGGGCATTTGGGGGAAGACAAGACCTGCTGTGCCTAGTCCAGGAGGCTGTACAGTATCCTAAGAGCAGCGGGCAGCCCGTGAAGAGTTTTGAACAGGGGTGTCATGCCCAGATTGCACTGAAGAAAGCTTCCCTTCCTCAGGCAGCAGGACAGACCATGTGTTGGAAAGTATCAGGATTGCTGGTGCTTGTCAAGGAGAGAGACAAGGGTGACCTGGCCTAGGGAACTCACTGTGCTGATGGAGAGAAGGACAGGATCTTACTTAGACTTAGGAGGCCGAGAGGTGAGGGTTGATGATTGAGAGTGTGGTGAGAGAGAGGCAGCAGGCAA
>NW_011426587.1:0-592 GCF_000754665.1 Bison bison bison
AGCAAAGTAAAATGAAAAATTACACATTGGGGAAAATATACAACTTATCTAACCAACGAAGTTTATGTCCTTGTACAGAAAGCTTATGAAAATAAAAGGCAAATTAGAACATTCTGAAGCAGATAGTGTACTACATACAAAGAAATATTTCCAGAAAATATGTTCCTTAAACATGTTAAAAACTATTTAACCTAACTCTTGACTAAGAGATGCAAAGAGAAAAAAGAAAAAAAAAAAAACAAGATGCCTCTTCTCATCATTTACATAGTCTGTGAAGTAATATGGAGACATATACGTTGCTGGTTGTAATGTGACATGGTACAACTCCTAACCAGGGAATTTGTTATGATTTTATAAAGTTACCAGGAGACTTACCATTGGAATCAGCAACCTCTTCTAAGAAATTACCCTAAAGTAACAATGTAAAAAGAAAAAAGATTTAAGTACAAAATCATTCCTGCCAGAATAATGCATACAGCAGAAGATAAGAAACAAGACATATACAACATATATATTCAACCACCCCCTGTTGGGGGAGGGGGCTGGTTGAATAAACTGTGGTCCATCTACATCCAAAAGGACTATGCAGCTA
>NW_011426588.1:0-542 GCF_000754665.1 Bison bison bison
CGCCCACTTCGCTGTGTCCTGCCCTTGGTCCCTCGCCAGGACAAAGCCCTGATCCCGCAGGTCACTCCCGGCACTGAACCCGCCTCGGGGGCTTGGCCTGCTTCAAGACCCCGAGAAACACATCTGGGTCGGCGCACTGAAGAAGCAGTCTAGAGCCTGCCCTTCTTGGATTCCCGCGACACACACTCCTGAGCCCACAGCTGCGTGCCCGCCCTGAACTCGGATGGATGCTGCCCTTGGGCAACCCTCCCCCCCTCCAACACAAAACGCACCTGCGCGTCCACCTTGGTCCCTCCACTCAACCTCGGTGGTTTCTGCCTCTGGCCAAGGCCCCCAACAAACAATCCTGAGTCGAAATTGGCTCCCTGTCCCCGAACGACGGTGAGTCCTCCCCTTGTTCAAACCCCCGGGAACACTGCTGCGCCCTCACCTCAAGCGCTGCATAAAAGCAGGCTGGGTCCCGCCCTTTCTGAGGCGCCCGTGTAAACCTCCTGACGCCCCGTCTCGGTCACTGAACGTCACCAGTCGAGGTCCTGCCCTTG
>NW_011426589.1:0-865 GCF_000754665.1 Bison bison bison
ACTGGGGGACAGGAGAGTCAGGCCTCGTCTTGGGTTGAGGCATGGAACTCCGCTTGCCTCTCGAGGTGATCCCGGGGAGAGAGGCCACTTGTCGAGCTGGATTTGGCACCTGGGGGTTTTTCCGGACGATGCACGGGCGAGTCACCTCCCCAGCGTGTTGACTTCATTCACAGGGAGGAGTTCGGAGAGGTGTCCGGCCATCGGGTTCTTATCAAGAGGGGACCGGGAAATCGGGGTGCTTCGCAACGTGGAAGCAGCCACGAGGCCACGTCTGGAATGTCGTCGTGAGACCGGCCTCATCCTGAGGTGCGACCAGAAGGTCGGGAACCCCTTCCAGACAAAGCAGGGGAGTCGACCCTCCTGTCGAGATCAGGAGGGTAGAAGGGGCTAAGAGCGAGTGGTGCCGGAAAACCTCGGTGTTCCTCTCCAGGGAGAACGGGATCCCGGGGAACTTTGTGGGGTGCATCAAGGGTGCCAAGTACCGTTTCGACCTCCAATTCCTAACGTGGGACTTCGCCTGAGACGCTGGAGCGGGAAAGGGCTTCATCTTGCGATGACGGGGGAACCACGTGGTTTTTCTCGAGTTGCGGCGGGATTCTCGAGTTACGACGGGGAATTCAGGATGCCTCTTGTGTTGGCCCCGGGAAGTCCAATCTTCCATTCGAGTTGCGAAGGAAAGCTGGGGATTGCTCTCGAGTGACTGCAGGGCCAATAGACCTCATCTAGGCTTGTGTCCAGAAGCCAATGTTCCTGTCCCGGGGCGCGACCGGGATCTCGGGGTTGCATTCCAGACGCACCCGGGGAGACAGGCATTCATCTCGAGTGGAAGCAAAAGAACCCCCGCTCTGCTCTCGAGTCACGACAG
>NW_011426590.1:0-633 GCF_000754665.1 Bison bison bison
AGTAATGACCAGGAATGTATTCTGTCTCTATGGGGACAGATAAGCAACATCTAAACATGCATTTGAAATTATAGGGTGGAATCTTGGTGTCAGGAAATGAAGACGTACCTTAAGGACAGCAGCGCAAAAATGACCCTATAGAATACCACTTGTAAAGTACATAACTTGTGCTGACCATGGGCCAGTCACTGATTATATCATGCTATCTTTTCTATCACAGTGATGGTATAATTGTGATCATGATTTTGGATGTACTGCAATATCTATATTTTCAGGGACAAAATTAATTTCTATAATGAAAACAATCTGCTGTCTAATCTTTAAGACTCTACCAGTAACTAATAGAATATAATATGTGAATGTGCTGAAGATCATACTGTGTATTTTTATTTATCTAATTTTATTTGCATCCTTTCTTCACCCATACCATCCTAATTTAGACACCCCTTCATTTCAGCAGGGATGATTTCAGAAATCACTTTACATCCATTACCTCTTTTCCCTTTCTTCTCATTTTCTTGCTTACAAATATTATATCAGGTGTCATTTACCTAGGATGCATAACGAATGCTTTCTTGAACTGAAGAGTTTGGAATACCATGCAGTAAAATAGTAAACCAATGAACTAAAGCC
>NW_011426591.1:0-817 GCF_000754665.1 Bison bison bison
AATATTTTTATTTTTATTTTTTTCACTTCTTTTTTCTTTTTCTTTTTTTTTCTTTAATAGAAAATTATTTAATTAGTATACATGTGTTCCCCATCCTGAACCCTCCTCCCTCCTCCCTCCCCATACCATCCCTCTGGGTCGTCCCAGTGCACCAGCCCCAAGCATCCAGCATCGTGCATTGAACCTGGACTGGCATCTCGTTTCATACATGACATTTCACATGTTTCAATGTCATTCTCCCAAATCTTCTCACCCTCTCCCTCTCCCACAGAGTCCATAAGACTGTTCTATACATCAGTGTCTCTTTTGCTGTCTCGTACACAGGGTTATTGTCACCATCTTTCTAAATTCCATACATATGCATTAATATAGTGTATTGGTGTTTTTCCTTCTGGCTTACTTCACTCTGTATAATAGGCTCCAGTTTCATCCACCTCATTAGAACTGATTCAAATGTATTCTTTTTAATGGCTGAGTAATACTCCATTGTGTATACGTACCACAGCTTTCTTATCCATCCATCTGCTGATGGACATCTAGGTTGCTTCCATGTCCTGGCTATTATAAACAGTGATGCGATGAACATTGGGGTACACGTGTCTCTTTCCCTTCTGGTTTCCTCAGTGTGTATGCCCAGCAGTGGGATTGCTGGATCATAAGGCACATTTTGTCTCAATATTTTTAAAACTGCAACACCATACATGTGTCATTATAGAGAGGGCACTGGCAAAAGAGTTTTTACCAGTATTCCAAATGTTGGCTACAGTTTTTAACTTTCTAAAGAGAAAATGGAGCACAAGACTCAGTGGCATCAAAA
>NW_011426592.1:0-729 GCF_000754665.1 Bison bison bison
GTATCCTGGAATTTCTCTGGCTTATACCCATCAGATGAGATTCAGTTAAAAACAAAATCAAGCACGAAAGCCACGTCTTGACCAGTTCATGTTGTACAAATACGTGCTTCCAGCTAACAGAAATAAATTGCAAATCTTCTTTGCCAGTTCCTTGCTCCTGGATACAGCATCTCACTCTTTGAGGCTCTGAAGCGAGTCAAACGCATCCATCGGTGACCCCCCCAGGGCCCAGAGTGTGGAAAGCCAGACCCGAGTGAGCTCATTACCCATCACTTGGTTGTTGGCTGAAATAAATAAATAATCAATAAATAAAAGAAAACCCTCTGGAGTGATGCCTGCAGTCGGGCACACTAACATTCATTAGCATATCTTCATAAAAATGCGTGTCTGCTGCACATGTTCATTGCTCATCACAATGGTTATACACACCTCATTAATTACCAGTTGCCTTTAGGCATTTACTTGAAGGCAGTCAAGTACTATGTAATCGAGTAGAGCTAACAAGTTACTTTGTGAGGAATCTGGAAAAAGGAAATGTGAGATTAGCAATTAGTATTTGTCTCTGACTTTGCTTGATGGCTGGTTGCTTACCTTGTAATGATTTGAGGATCACACAGCTGGGTTTCAGTGAGTCTTCTCTCTGGACTCTCTGTCTCCATCTCCCAGATGAGTATTTTTCTGCCATCTTCTCTTCTTATGATTAA
This sequence comes from Bison bison bison, assembly GCF_000754665.1. Classification (NCBI taxonomy): domain Eukaryota; kingdom Metazoa; phylum Chordata; class Mammalia; order Artiodactyla; family Bovidae; genus Bison; species Bison bison. The sequence continues at coordinate 705 of NW_011426592.1, forward strand.
GTCAGAATTGTTCAAAGTGTGGCCC
>NW_011426593.1:0-586 GCF_000754665.1 Bison bison bison
ATGAGGATAGCTCAGTAGGAAAATTCGGTGGAGAAAAGAGACTGAGTAGCTTGGTTTAAGCGGAAGACCAATAAAACTTCAAGACAAGAAGTTTGCACCACTTACGTAGGCCGCAGGCGCCCGCTCGAATAGCAGAAGGTGCCTCACCCTAGACACCTTCTCGAGTGGGTCTTAGCAGCCCAGGCATAATTAGTAAGCGTGGTGGGTTCCGAGCTCCAGATGGAGACTCAGCTGGAAGTTAAAGGGAAGAATGACAAGGAACTTTATGGATTGGAGCTGTAAGTTAACTCTTTGACAGAGAGAGCGAGATGGTGGTGGGGGACAGCCCCCAGTGAAATCAGAGGTGAGAGCACAAAGCAATACAGTAGGCAGACTCTGGTTTTTTTGTGGGGCAGATGCTCGAGAATATCCGGGTGACTCCTGAGGCTATATCCCGCATTTGCGTATGCCGAGCATCCTTCCTCATGACCTTTGTTCAGAGTGGAATGCCTCACCGGCTCCGGGCATATGATCAGTGCATGCTCAATCACGATATCAGTGCATGTTCAGCCACGTGATCACTGACTGCACAGTCACGTGATCAGGG
>NW_011426594.1:0-614 GCF_000754665.1 Bison bison bison
GCGTGTTTGCCATTCAGTATCTATTTTCTTGTAGGGTATCCATTCAAATCTTTTACTCCTTTAACAAATTAGCTTGTTTACTTATTATTGAGTTGTAAGAGGGCTTTATGGGTTTCACTGGTCGCTCAGTGGTAAAGAATCTGCCTGCCAATGCTGGAGACATGGGTTTGATCCCTGGGTCAAGAAGATTCCCTGGAGGAAGGCATGGCAACCCACTCCAGTATTCTTGCCTGGGAAATCTAATGGATGAGGAGCCTGACAGGCTATAGTCTGTGCCTTAGCAAAAGAATCGATCATGACTTAGCAACTAAACAACAACAGTAAGAGGGCTTTATATTGATATATTCTAGATATCAAGCATTTGAGGGATATATGTTTTGAAAGTACTTTTTCCCACTCTGTGGCTTGCCGTTAAGTATCACAAAGTATTTCAAAGATGACTTTTCTTTCAAATTTTGATGAAATTTATCAGTGTTTTGTTTATGGTTCATGGTTTTTGATGCTATGTAAGAAAACTGTGCATGTTACAAAGTTGCCAAGACCTCCTAAGCCTTGTTTTTGAGTTCTTTTAGTTTTACACTTTGATCTGTTACACACTTCAAAATAATTTTTGG
>NW_011426595.1:0-500 GCF_000754665.1 Bison bison bison
CCACCATCTCGCTCTGTCTGTCAAAGTGTTAAGTTACAGCTCCAATTCATAAAGTTCCTTGTCATTCTTCCCTTTAACTTCCAGCTGTGTCTCCATCTGGAGCGCGGAACCCACCACGCTTACTAATTATGCCTGGGCTGCTAAGACCCACTCAAGAAGGTGTCTAGGGTGAGGCACCTTTCGCTATTCGAGAGGGCGCCTGCGGCCTACGTAAGTGGTGCAAACTTCTTGTCTTGAAGTTTGATTGGTCTTCCGCGTAAACCAAGCTACTCAGTCTCTTTTCTCCACCGAATTTCCCTACTGAGCTCTCCTCATACTATTCTTCTTGACATCTCTGATTAGCATATAAATAGTTGCCTAGGCCATCTCTCCTTCGAATACCCTGGATCAGTTGGGGCTGGTCCCAGGCAGGTGGCGACCGAACAGGGACCTCAGGAGGCAATACTCAAAGAGCTGAGCAGACACGAACCCCGCAGTCAGCAGGCAATAAGCATGGAGCT
>NW_011426596.1:0-606 GCF_000754665.1 Bison bison bison
AGTGGGTTATCATTTCCTCCCCCAGGGGAATCTTCCCGATCCAGGAATGGAACCTGCATTTCCTGAGTCTCCTGCATTTGTAGGCAGATTCTTTACCACCGTGCCACCACAGCTGTTAGGCAGAACTCAGATCTGGGTAGTCTGATCCTGGAGATAACGCCTTAGACATAATACTATAGCTCAAGATTTTATAGTAATAACTCTATAGAATTATTCACTCACAGACTTATCATTAAAAATATTGATTATGCTAAATTGAGATCAGTATGGAAGAGGCAGGCTGAAGTTAATCTGATCAGGTGTGTGACTAAGGGGATTTATCATATTCATGGTCTGGTTTTCATAGAACTCATCTAAGGGCCTGCCCTATCATTTCTGGAACATCAACAATTGTTAAAAAAAAAAAATAAAGGAGTAACTAGTCTCCTAAAAGCCACTATTTAAACCTATCTAGTGTTTTAAGTTGCAGCAGAAGAAAAACGTTACTTGGTTCTGTTTTGTATCTTGATCATGAAGGCATTTGGAGTAAATCCTACAGGGCTTCCTTGGTGGCTCAGATGGTTAAAGAATCTGCCTGCAATGCTGGAGACCCGGTTTGATCCCTGA
>NW_011426597.1:0-503 GCF_000754665.1 Bison bison bison
GGGATCATACTTATCAGTAATTACCTTAAATGTAAATGGGTTGAATGCCCCAACCAAAAGACAAAGACTGGCTGAATGGATAAAAAAACAAACTGCTATATATGTTGTCTACAAGAGACCCACCTCAAAAAAGGGGACACATACAGACTGAAAGTGAAGGGCTGGAAAAAGATTTTCCATGCAAAAAGAGAACAAAAGAAAGCAGGAGTAGCAATACTCATATCAGATAAAATAGACTTTAAAACAAAGGCTGTGAAAAGAGACAAAGAAGGACACTACATAATGATAAAGGATCAATCCAAGAAGAAGATATAACAATTATAAATATATATGCACCCAACATAGAAGCACTGCAATATGTAAGACAAATGCTAACAAGTATGAAAGGGGAAATTAACAATAACACAATAATAGTGGGAGACTTTAATACCCCCACTCACACCTATGGATAGATTAACTAAACAAAAATTAACAAGGAAACACAAACTTTAAATGATACAATA
>NW_011426598.1:0-977 GCF_000754665.1 Bison bison bison
GGGTTGGGAGGCGGCGGGCGCCGAAGACCGACACGTCCGGGGCCGCGCGGGCCTGAGCAGCGAATGGGATCGGGGGGAGGCCCCGCTCAGCGAGCGCGGCCGGGTCTGGAGTGGCCGCGGGTGGGAGGGCGCCGAGACCTCCGCACCCCTCAGCCCAGCCCCCAGGCCCCGCGCGCACGCATGCACGCACGCCCTCCCGGTCAATGGGGGGTCCTGGAAGCCCCTCGGGCCCCCGGGCCGGCCAGGCGCTTGCTGGTCTGGTGTTGGCGGTGTTCGGGGGGGCGGCCGGCGTCAGCAGGCTGGAGTCCGGTCGCGGGTCGTGCGGCTCAAGTACAGCACGCCCCGCGACGAGAGGTGCGGCCCGTTGGCCCGACCTGCAGGGCAGAGCGAAAGGGAGGCGAAGCGCAAGGCTCTTAGGGCGCCCCGAGCCAACCGCCACCGTCTCAGGCCGTATCAGCCTGAAGGCGCCCGATCTCGTCTGATCTCGGAAGCTAAGCGGGGTCGGGCCTGGTTAGGATCTTGGATGGGAGACCACCTGGGAATCCCGGGTGCTCGAGGCTTTTTGCCTACCAGAAGAGGTCCTTTAGCCCCCGCCGCGCGTCCCGATTCTTGGATCACCCCCGAGCCCCAGCCCCCTCCCGGGCCGCGGGGAGCGGCTGGCCGGGGCCCCCACTCCCGCTGCAGACCTGGGTTGCCTCCGCGCGGCCCGCGAGCCCCTCCGCATTCGCATTCGGCTTCCAGGACACCCGACGACCGGCAGTCCCTTCTCCACCTGGGGCTCCTTTGGCTTGCCTCAGGCAATCCCGGGGCTTGCACCGACTCCAGCCAGACGCCCCCGCCCCCGCCCCACCCCCTGCCTCGCAGGCGATCGCGCATGCGCATGTGCGCGCGCACGCACAGATAGATGTGCCCAAACGGGGCATCTATCTTGTTCACTTATACCGTGGGTGGATCTATGCCTGGGAGTCGGACTGCTG
>NW_011426599.1:0-789 GCF_000754665.1 Bison bison bison
GCCTGTCTCCCCGGGAACACTTCGAGAGGCAAGCGGAGTTCCATGCCTCAACCCAAGACGAGGCCTGACTCTCCAGTCCCAAGTCTGCAGGGACCTTGCGATCGGAGTCTGAAGTCAGAGGAACCCTGAGGTTCCTGCGTCAACTGGAGACGAGGCCCTCTTCCAATGCACCAAACCCAGTGGAGTCCCGAGAGGCCCCTCCCACCTCCAGTTTCCCTGACTTCTCAGAGCCACCATGAGAAGCCCCCTGAGGTCACCTGCACAAGTCGACGGACCCCAGGGTGTCCTGCCTCAACCCGAGAAAGACCTCGAGAGACCTTCTTCAACACGTCTCGAGGCCAGATTCCCCTACTTCCGTGAGCCGGCATATTGCATATTGAGTGCATATGCATATTGCCTATTGAGTGCAGCACTTTCCACAGCATCATCTTTCAGGATCTGGAATAGCTCAACTGGAATTCTATCACTGCTGGGAGCCAGTGAGGAACTCCGCCCATGACAAAGGTCATGAGGAAGGAGGCTCGGCATACGCAAAGGCGGGATCGAGCTTCAGGAGTCCCCCTGGAAATTCTCGAGCATATACCCCCAAAACCAGAGTCTGCCTACTTTCTGCTTGTGCTTTCACCTAAACCTCTGACTTTACGGGGGGCTCTCCCCCATTACCTCTCTCTGAAAAAAGAGTTAGCTTACAGTTCCAGTTAATAATTCCTGGGTGTGACAGTGTTTAACCTACAAACTCCTTTGGAAATCCTCTAGCCTACCTGAATAGGTTTTTCCGGCCACATGTGA
>NW_011426600.1:0-507 GCF_000754665.1 Bison bison bison
GACGACATTCCAGACGTGGCCTCGTGGCTGCTTCCACATTGCGAAGCACCCCGATTTCCCGGTCCCCTCTTGATAAGAACCCGATGCCCGGACACCTCTCCGAACTCCACCCTGTGAATGAAGTCAACACGAAGGGGCAGTGACTCGCCCGTGCATCGTACCGGAAAAAAAACCCCAGGTTCCAAATACAGCTCGACAAGTGGCCTCTCTCCCCGGGGACACCTCGAGAGGCAAGCGGAGTTCCACGCCTCAAGCCAAGACGAGGCCTGACTCTCCTGTCCCCAGTCTGCAGGGACCCTGCAATCGGAGTCTGAAATCAGAGGAACCCTGAGGTTCCTGCCTCCACTGCAGATGAGGCCCTCTTCCAATGCACCAAACCCAGGGGATCCCGAGAGGGCCCTCCCACCTCCAGTTTCCCTGACTTCTCAGAGCCACCATGAGAAGCCCCCCTGACGGTCACCTGCACAAGTCGAGGGAAGCCAGGGTTTCCTGCCTCAACCCGAGAAA
>NW_011426601.1:0-571 GCF_000754665.1 Bison bison bison
ATTGTTATGGGTTTAATTGAGCAAACCTGTTAAGTGCCTGACATATAAAATACTCCCAGTAAATGTCACTCTCCCCCTAGTCCCTGTCCCAGTGTACTGAAAAAGATTATATGGGGTTACCATTTTTAGTGAGTTTAGTTTAGTTTAGTTAGTTTAAACAAACTATAGTTTAGTTTAGTTTAGAATAACTGGATATTCTTCTGTAAGAAAAACTATATCTTCAGAAGAAATGAATCATAGTTTTTCTTACAGAAGAATATCCAGTTATTTCATGATGGCATTTGCACCTCCAAAAAACACAAATGGTCCCAAAATGCAGACAAAGATGAGTACCTGGACACCCCTAAACCATCAGCTTTTGAATGACCGGGTGAGTAATAGGAACTATTGTCTTAGTTGAAATCATACTTTTGAAGGAAAAAAAAGACATTAAAATTTTTGGTAATCAAAACATGAAAAGGAATTGCTTAGGATTGTATAGGGGATACAAAAAAAATGAAGGATTTCTTCAAAAATTTTAATTGAAAAAAACTGAAATACATTTAGAACAAAAATAAAGAAAACTTTAATT
>NW_011426602.1:0-562 GCF_000754665.1 Bison bison bison
ATTAGGTACATTCAAGTTTAGAATCCTCATCTTCTCGCTAGACTGAACTTGTATTAGTATGAGATGTTCTTTTTTATTGCTAGTAATGCTTCTTTCTTTAGACACTATTTGACAGTGATGTTGCCACGTCAGTTTTCTGTCCGTGTTAGCTTGGGTATCTTTTACTTTCACCTGTCTAAAAGACCTTCCATCTTAACATGTACCTCTGAATAGTGTATAGTTTTCACTGGAATCAGTTTGAGTATTGGCTCTGTTTATAATGTTGATATTTCAGTGTGTAGACACCATGTTGCTGTGTGATTTCTGTTTGTCCCACCTAGTCTGTGTTCTTTGCTCTTGCCTTCTTTTAGTAAGTATGAAGTGTTTCTCTAGTTCTGTGCTCCTCTGTCAGGTTGTTGGGTATACATTTGTCAGACACAGCGTGTGTTTTACTATTCAAGTCTAACTTAGTACTCTTACTGCCTCCCTCGACACGACTGTTTCCTCCCTTGTCACTGTCACACTTTAAACGGTTAGATATATTTTTGGCATTAACATCATTGTTTTGTAGAGTTAGTATTTA
>NW_011426603.1:0-837 GCF_000754665.1 Bison bison bison
TTGTGTTTGCCACAAATTCTAAACACTGATGTGTAAATGGGTTTTCTTGTTCTTAGTACCATCGAAGGCAATGAGGATATGGCTTAATGAATTTCTATTTCTGTTTTTAGATTTTAAAGAGAATTGTTTTATTGGAAAGTTTACAATATCTGTTGAGACATTTCCTTTTCTATCTTTCTCCCTTCCTTTCCTTTTTTTCCTTTCTTCCCCTGACTCTCTTCCTCTTTCTTTCCTTCCCTTTCTTTCCCCAGGTTTTTGCTTGACTGGATCTTTCCTGAAACAAAAGTAATTCCACTCAGATTTGAACATTATCGTTTCAGAACCACATTCCATTTCTCATTTCTAGTACTGGAATTAACCTCCTCTTCCCCTTATTAGATTGCCACAGTTGTATCAGTGTTTCTGTATTTTTGTTTTTCCAAGAAGCAGCTTCTTGTTTTCTTATCCCAACTAAGTTTTTATTTTTGTTGTTTTCTTATTTTTGTTTCAATTCATATATACCTTCTACTTTCCTTACGTATTTTTTCCGTATAACCTTGTCTTTTAAAGGCTTTCTTTACAAATTTTAATGGAAATATATTTGATTTACAATGTTGTGTTTCAGATGTATACCACCGTGATTTAATTATACAGATACATATCTATTCTTTTTTAGGTTCTTTTCCAGTATAGGTTATTACGTGATGCAGAGTCTTTCTTTCTTTATTTTTTTAAATAGATTGTTTAGGGCTTGACCTAACTTTATTTAAATAGCAAATTTTGTCTAAATCCCAAATATTTTTATGTATACATTTTTTAACTAATATTTCATTCTCTACAATTTTTTGGCAAGTTAAT
>NW_011426604.1:0-542 GCF_000754665.1 Bison bison bison
GCAAATAGAGAAAGTAAAGGAGATAGATAAAAGGGGGAAAATAGGCTTAATCTTCCTTGGTTTACACAGAAAGCCAATAAAGTTCCTGACACAGAACTTGTTCTGTTTCACAGAGTCCGACAAGGCGCCCTCTACAGATGGGGTTAAGGAACGCAGGGCGCCCTCTCCCTGGTGAAGACGCAGGGCGCCTTCCCGATAGGGTCTTAGAAGTCCCAGGCAAAAAGTGAACAGAGAGCCCCTGTGTTTTAAGTAGTCATCCTAAAAAAAGAACAGAGAGGAAAAAAGCATGAAAAGGAAAAAAAAATAGACACAGGGAGACCAAGCTCTGATGAAGCCAGGTCTGTAGCTTTATTTTCAAAAGGAGCTTTTATACCCTAAGTTGCATATTTCCAGAAGTGAAAGATACAGAGTTATATAGAGTCAGCTCAACATTACATCAGTTTCACCCTTATCAAAAGCAGGACTATTTTTTTGTATAGTCTTTTTAATAAACAAGGGTCTTATGTTGTGCACACCATCTTCTGGCCCTGTGGCCTGTTAAC
>NW_011426605.1:0-775 GCF_000754665.1 Bison bison bison
GCTCTCGAGTCATGGTAGGGGAACCTGGCCTCGAGACGTGTTGAAGAAGGTCTCTCGAGGTCTTTCTCGGGTTGAGGCAGGAAACCCTGGCTTCCCTCGACTTGTGCAGGTGACCTCAGGGGGCTTCTCATGGTGGCTCTGAGAAGTCAGGGAAACTGGAGGTGGGGGGGGGGGGTTGCCTCTCGGGACTCCACGGGGTTTGGTGCATTGGAAGAGGGCCTCATCTCCAGTTGAGGCAGGAACCTCAGGGTTCCTCTGATTTCAGACTCCGATCGCAGGGTCCCTGCAGACTGGGGACAGGAGAGTCAGGCCTCGTCTTGGGTTGAGGCATGGAACTCCGCTTGCCTCTCGAGGTATCCCCGGGGACAGAGGCCACTTGTCGAGCTGTATTTGGAACCTGGGGGTCTTTTCCACACGATGCACGGGCGAGTCACTGCCCTTCGTGTTCACTTCATTCACAGGGTGGAGTTCGAAGAGGTGTCCGGGCATCGGGTCTTATCAAGAGGGGACCGGGAAATCGGGGTCCTTTGGAATGTGGAATCACCCACGAGGCCACGTCTGGAATGTCGTCGTGAGACCGGCCTCATCCTGAGGTGCGACCGGAAGGTCGGGAACCCCTTCCAGACAAAGCAGAGGAGTCGACCCTCCTGTCCAGATCAGGAGGGTAGAAGAGGCTCAGAGGAAGTGGTGCCGGAAAACTTCGGTGTTCCTCTCGAGGGAGACCGGGATGTCGGGGCACTTTGTGGGTCGCATCAAGGGTGACAAGTACCATTTC
>NW_011426606.1:0-605 GCF_000754665.1 Bison bison bison
CTATTACATTTAGAATGGCTAAGCAACAAGGTCCTACTGTATAGCACAGGGAACTATATCTAGTATCCTGGAATAAACCATAATGAAAAAGAACATTAACAAAGGAATGTATATAAATCTATATATCCATATCTAAGTTACTTTCACACTTCCTCAAAGGAAACACGGTCTCAATGACCATTGTCCATGATCAAAGTACAGTAAGTCCACTCTGTATGAATGAGTTCTGTTCCAAAAGCGAATTCATAGGTCCAATTTGATCGTAAATCCAACACAGTCAGCCTCGGTACCCAACTAACACAACTGGCTACACCCCGCTGTTTGTAAGCTTGCTTCCAGACATCCTGGGCTTAAAATTAAAAAACTGCTCTACTGTACTGTAAAGTACACAAAAGCACAGCCACCTGTAGTGGATGGACACACATGACCGTGCACGCCAGACGCATGAACTAATGTGATTGGACATGCAAACACACATTCGCATCTTTGAAAGTTCGAAACTCAAATGTTTGTATGAGGGGACTTTATCCATCTCTGGCTAATGTGTATTACTCATCAAATTCCTCTATAGTTCTCACTGAGAGTCTCTTCCACCCAAGAGAACT
>NW_011426607.1:0-750 GCF_000754665.1 Bison bison bison
ATAGATAGATGCAGGACATAGTTATTTGTGTATATTCAAATATTAGGGACATACCATTGAATTAATGATTAAAATAGATTGAATAAGGATCAGAAATTGGTATGTGGTAAATTAAATTCTCTTGTGCTTTGTTTGCTTCTTAATATCTTATAAATTTTAAGGGTATTCCAATAATAATTACTATTTCACTGTCAGAATTAACAGAAGACCTCTTTTTTAATGTGCAACTAAACCTCAACTACTAATCAATGCATTTCTCCTACTTTAGTTAACATGATCATCTGTGGTTGATCATGGCTCAGTATTATCCTGAAATGAAGGAGATGTAGCAATTAAAAGCAGGGAATTCAACATCAGGTCACCACCTCTTATCCTAATTTAAACTACTAACACTCTTGTAATTACTGAATTCTTGCAAAGGTCCTTTCTCCCCCACGAATGACTCATCTCTTATTTAGCAGATTCTTAGCCTTGGCCTTACATTTCAGTATAGATATCCTATTATTAATGTACTTTTAAAACTTTAAACTTTAAAAAAATTTTTTATTTAATTAGTTCTGAAAGTTTCTATTTACCCTCAAATTAGTCACTAGTCAGGGATCTGAACACTCCAAAACTTGAATTTTAAAAAATTTCTTGACAAAAGATATTTAGTCTATTGTCTGTAGTGTCCCTAAACATGCCATTTTAGTGTTGTTTGATCTAGATTTTAAAAGCCCGGGAATTCAAGGACTTTTGCTGTTCAGTTGC
>NW_011426608.1:0-696 GCF_000754665.1 Bison bison bison
AAGGAAGAATACTTTAGGGATCTAGGTGATTAACTGGGGGAGTTATTGTTATTCCCCAGTGCCAACTCAACAATCAATAGACACATGCAGCAACTTTAGGAAGGAAATGACAGCTACAGGCTCAGAGTCCTCAGGGTTAAGTATCTTGTGTCACCACAAGACCAGGTAAGCTATGTGATCATTTGAATTTTTGAAGAAGCAAATGATAATAATGAATTCAATAGCCAGATGCTTTGGGCAGGTTAGGGATATTCCTATAATATAAAGGGTAAAGGGAGGAAGAATCAGGGAAAACCTTAATACTATGGTGCAAGTCTGACAGATGTGAAAGAGGAGGGAAGATTGTTTGGTAAGGGCTTCAAATAGCAGTAGACCTCCAAAAAGACACAGGTAGATTGATGGAGAGCTCCAGCAAACGAGAACCTTTGTATGGAGTCTCCACTCAGATCTAGTGCTCAAATTGTATTAAATTATGTGAAGAAGTACCACAGCCACCTGTATAAGCAGACAAGGGTATTAAAAGGGGAAGAGAGTGAATGTCAACTTTATATTGAGGTTAGATACAGTGGCAGACTCTGTAGCTCATTCCACCAAAGTTTCGTCAGTTTCCCCAGGAAACAGACCATCCAAGATCTTTGAATTGTAGCACAGATGGGTGAATTTATATATGAGTCAGTGCATCCACATAAGGCGTGG
>NW_011426609.1:0-867 GCF_000754665.1 Bison bison bison
AGCGCGTCATTGCTCTCGAGGCATGGTAGGGGAATCTGGCCTCGAGACGTGCTGAAGAAGGTCTCTCGAGGTCTTTCTCGGGTTGAGGCAGGAAACCCTGGGTTCCCTCGACTTGTGCAGGTGACCTCAGGGGGCTTCTCATGGTGGCTCTGAGAAGTCAGCGAAACTGGAGGTGGGAGGGGCCTCTCGGGACTCCACGGGGTTTGGTGTATTGGAAGAGGGCCTCATCTCCAGTTGAGGCAGGAACCTCAGGGTACCTCTGATTTCAGACTCCGATCGCAGGGTCCCTGCAGACTGGGGACAGGAGAGTCAGGCCTCGTCTTGGGTTGAGGCATGGAACCCCGCTTGCCTCTCCAGGTGTCCCCGGGGAGAGAGGCCACTTGTCGAGCTGGATTGGGAACCTGGGGGTGTTTTGCGGACGATGCACGGGCGAGTCACTGCCCCTTCCTGTTGACTTCATTCACAGGGTGGAGTTCAGAGAGGTGTCCCGGCATCGGGTTCTTATCAAGAGGGGACCGGGAAATCGGGGTGCTTCGCAATGTGGAAGCACCCACGAGGCCACGTTTGGAATGTCATCGTGAGACCGGCCTCATCCTGAGGTGCGACCGGAAGGTCTGGAACCCCTTCCAGACAAAGCAGGGGAGTCGATCCTCCTGTCGAGATCAGGAGGGTCGAAGGGGCTCAGAGGAAGTGGTGCCGGAAAACCTCGGTGTTCCTCTCCAGGGAGACCGGGATGCCGGGGAACTTGGTGGGGGCGCATCAAGGGTGCCAAGTACCGTTTCGACCTCCAATTCCTAACGTGGGACTTCTCCTGAGACGCTGTAGCGGGAAAGGGCTTAATCTTGCGATGACGGGGGAACCACGTGG
>NW_011426610.1:0-662 GCF_000754665.1 Bison bison bison
GTGGGCCAAACCTTTAAAAGTTATTAAATGTTTGTGGTTCACACTGATTGAGAAAGGATAAGAATGTGCCGTGCTGGATAAGAGGCTTGATCCTCCTTTCTGCCTCCTGTAAGGTACGTGAAGCTAACTTAAAATTGTCTAGAGAGAAGTTACAATTGGAAAATGAATTATGTGATCTGTGAGGATGGTTGTCCATGTTACCATGCCAAAATTATATTTAACTGATCAACCTTCATTTTCCTTTAGGTCAGCTCTCCCTTGAGCCAGTCCACAGCCCTAACTCTCCTTTCTCTCTCCTTTCTTTGTCCACTTGCTATCATGCTGCTGCCTTATCTGCCCCCCTTCTTCCTCTGTTTCCCTCTCTATCAGCTAATTGCTTTCTAGCTTCCCCTGTTTCTCAGAGGAGAGGGGGACCTAGCTTCCCCAACTCCTTCCCCCACTCTAGCAAGTTTCATTTCTGCCCCTGTTGTCAGAGACAATGTGAACACCATTTGATCTATATTTTGGCTATAAAAGTATGACTACAGAAAGGAAAGATGACACTTTTGGATACAGGATGGCCATGATATTCTTTAGATTCTGGAGCAAACTGATTGAAATGAAATTGTTTTTTTCCTTTGAAACTGCAAAACCAGTGCTTTTTGCATATGCAATGAAAGACA
>NW_011426611.1:0-780 GCF_000754665.1 Bison bison bison
AGCCTGGAGAGGAAGATCACAGGCAGAAGGGTGCCCCCTGGCGGCTGTTAGTGACCCTGCTCTGGGAGGGTCTGTGAGCACCGGACACCGGCGGCCTCCCGCGACGTGATGGCCCCTCGGGCACTCACTGAGCTCCTGGCAAGGCTTCCGACAGCCACGTCAGCACAGACCCGGCCCGACTCTCTATGTTCAGCCAGTGCCCACTGGCAGCGCAGGGCAACACCTTTCCCGTCAGAAGGACAGGGTGGCTGGCTGGCTGGCAATGGGGTCGGTGCCCCCAGCAGCGCCACATCCCAAGGACATGGCCTCTCACCCACGGGCTTCTGGGGACGGCGAGTGGGGAGTGGGGGCCTCGGGTCTGCACGTGCCCTGCTGGGACTCTTTAACAAGTGTATGGATAACACTTAAAACTGTGTTCATTACAGAGCTATTTTGGCCATCTCTTAAACGAGAATGGGATTTTTCTAGGTCTCTATCCTGCTAGGCTTTGAGTGGCTGACTGAACTCTGAGCAGCAGTGACTCGGAGCTGAAGCGTCCTAGGCACACACACAACTTGGGACAAAACTGGAGGGAAATTAACGTAGGGATGATGCAGAAGTGGGGCGTGCCTGACACTCAGGGAGCGCTCCCATCTCAGACGGGCAGCACGACCCCCATGTCTGCGCTCCTGTGTGGACTGAGCAGCATGGGCAGGGGCGCGGTGGGAGAGCAGGGGAACAGGCCCTCCCTGTGCCCGCCCCCCAGGGACCCAGAGCAGCACCTTGGAGAGCGAGGCCACC
>NW_011426612.1:0-566 GCF_000754665.1 Bison bison bison
CAAAACCACTATGAGGTACCATTTCACGCCAGTCAGAATGGCTGTGATCCAAAAGTCTACAAGCAATAAATGCTGGAGAGGGTGTGGAGAAAAGGGAACCCGCTTACACTGTTGGTGGGAATGCAAACTAGTACAGCCACTATGGAGAACAGTGTGGAGATTCCTTAAAAAACTGGAAATAGAACTGCCTTATGATCCAGCAGTCCCACTGCTGGGCATACACACTGAGGAAACCAGAAGGGAAAGAGACACGTGTACCCCAATGTTCATCGCAGCACTGTTTATAATAGCCAGGACATGGAAGCAACCTAGATAGCCCATCAGCAGATGAATGGATAAGAAAGCAGTGGTACATATACACAATGGAGTATTACTCAGCCATTAAAAAGATACATTTGAATCAGTTCTAATGAGGTGGATTGAAACTGGAGCCTATTATACAGAGTGAAGTAAGCCAGAAAGAAAACACCAATACAGTATACTAACACATAATATGGAATTTAGAAAGATGTTAACAATAACCCTGTGTACGAGACAGCAAAAGAGACACTGATGTATAGAACAGT
>NW_011426613.1:0-535 GCF_000754665.1 Bison bison bison
GCTAGCAACTTCCATGGACATTCTTGGATCTTGATTTCCTTGTTTTTAAAGTCTCTAAACACTTGCAGCTCTGTCTTCCTGTGATTCTAGACATCCCCTTCATCAATCTTAAAAATGAAAGCAGAGAAGTAATACTCTGATTTTTGTTCTTTCTTCTGTGCTCAGTAAAGAAGTAGTGACATTTACAGCGCAGATTTGGGTTAAAGTGTGGTGTATTGCCGAGAGTGTGGACTCACTTATCAGACAAACTCAGTTGAAAATCTTGGATTGACCTCTTACTGGGGACAAGTGCTTAACTCTTTTTAGACTTGTCTTCCACAACCTTTCCACAAGGGCTTCCCTTGTGGCTCAGATGGTAAAGAATCTGTCTGCAATGGGGATCCTGGGTTAAGAAGATTCCCTGGAGAAGGGAAAGGCTACCCACACCAGTATTCTGGCATGGAGAATTCCATGGACTGTAGAGTCCATGGGGTCACAAAGAGCTGGACATGACTGAGATTTTCACTTCTACATCTAGGAAATTGGAATAGTGATG
>NW_011426614.1:0-509 GCF_000754665.1 Bison bison bison
TGTTCGTATTCTTCCCTCCCCCAGGAGGTGTCCCATCTGCTGTGACATTCTTGACCCCCTCGGAATTGTCAGGCTAGAAGGAGGGGAATATATAAGTGAGTACGAATTGACTTTGCCAGAGATGGCCTAGGACGTGGGATATTTAACCCATCTGTGTTTTCATCCGCACCTGATCAAGTCCACCAAGGCAGAACGGACTTTAAAAGTTAAGGGAGAAACAGTCTTGGACCACGTGGTGTTCTGGTTCTGCCGTGCTGACCGGCAGGTGAAGACATGCCGATCCCCCTTCTCCCTCTGGCATCTGGCAGGTAAGGCTCTTCTCACCCCAATTAGGAAGGAGGCGGAATGGCAATTTAAGTGTCATTGAGTGGAAATATCAGAAGTGCATATGGTACCGAGAACTTCGTAGACAGAACAAAAAGGAGAGTAGAAGAAGGTCCGAGATGGTAAGCAAGATAGGAGGAAGTGAATCTAAGGCAACTGTATTGGAGTGCATGATTAAAAATTAA
>NW_011426615.1:0-531 GCF_000754665.1 Bison bison bison
TTCACCCATTCCAGTTCCATTTCAGTTCACTGATTCCTAGAATGTTGACATTCACTCTTGCCATCTCCTGTTTGACCACTTCAAATTTGCCTTGATTCATGGACTTGACATTCCAGGTTCCTATGCAATATTGCTCTTTACAGCATCGGACCTTGCTTCTATCACCAGTCACATCCACAGCTGGGTATTGTTTTTGCTTTGGCTCCATCCCTTCATTCTTTCTGGAGTTATTTCTCCACGGATCTCCAGTAGCATATTGCACACCTACGGACCTGGGGAGTTTCTCTTTCAGTACCCTATCATTTTGCCTTTTCATAGTGTTCATGGGGTTCTCAAGGCAAGAAAACTGAAGTGGTTTGCCATTCCCTTCTCCAGTGGACCACATTCTGTCAGATCTCTCCACCGTGACCTGCCCGTCTGGGTTGCCCCACGGGCATGGCTTAGTTTCATTGAGTTAGACAAGGCTGTGGTCCTAGTGTGATTAGATTGACTAGTTTTCTGTGAGTATGGTTTCAGTGTTTTTGCCCTCTG
>NW_011426616.1:0-516 GCF_000754665.1 Bison bison bison
CAGGCAAGAATACTGGCGTGGGTTGCCATTTCCTTCTCCAGGGGATCTTCCCAACCCAGGGATCAAACCCAGGTCTCCCACATTGCAGGCAGACACTTTACCATCTGAGCCACCTGGGAAGCCCAATGGACATGAGTTTGAGCGAACTCCGGGAAATGGTGAAGCCTAGCGTGCTGCAGTGTATGAGGTCACAAAGAATCCGACATGACTTAGCAACTGAACAACAACAAAAAGTATCCTATTGTGTATACACATATATATCCTAATATGTGTGTATACATGTATATATCCTAAGATATGTGTGTGTGTGTATATATATACACCCTACATTTCTTTTTTTAATGTTTTTAATTGTAGGTAAAAGTCACATAAAGGTAAAAAATAAACATATAATAAAAATAGTACAGATGATCCTGCCTGACAAAGTCGACAAAGCAGAGAGAGACACAGATGTAGAGAACAAATGTATAGACAGGGAAGGGGGAATAAATGACGTATGAACCTAGCATATAGCAC
>NW_011426617.1:0-702 GCF_000754665.1 Bison bison bison
TGGTTCTTCTTTTTGTTTCTTTTTGTCTATTTTATTTCTTGTCCCTTAATTTTTTAAGTATTTCTTTCCTTCTACTAACCCTGGGGTTCTTCATTTCTTCCTTTTCTAGTTGCTTTAGGTGTAGGGTTTAGGTTATTTATTTGACTTTTTTCTTGTTTCTTGAGGTATGCCTGTATTGCTATGAACTTTCCTCTTAGGACTGCTTTTAAAGTGTCCCACAGGTTTTGAGTTGTTGTGTTTTCATTTTCATTAGTTTCTATGCAAATTTTGATTTCTTTTTTGATTTCTTCTGTGATTTGTTGGTTATTCAGCAGGGTGATCAAAAATCTTCCAGCAAAAAAAACCCCAGGTCCAGACGGCTTCACAGCTGAATTCTACCAAAAATTTAGAGAAGACCTAACACCTATCCTGCTCAAACTCTTCCAGAAAATTGCAGAGGAAGGTAAACTTCCAAACTCATTCTATGAGGCCACCATCACCCTAATACCAAAACCTGACAAAGATCCCACAAAAAAAGAAAACTACAGGCCAATATCACTGATGAACATAGATGCAAAAATCCTTAACAAAATTCTAGCAATCAGAATCCAACAACACATTAAAAAAATACATACACCATGACCAAGTGGGGTTTATCCCAGAGATGCAAGGATCTTCAATATCCACAAATCAATCAATGTATACACCACATTAACAAATTAG
>NW_011426618.1:0-503 GCF_000754665.1 Bison bison bison
TATTCTCCCTCTCCCACCATCATTTCATAAGTGGTGTTCAGTCCCTGTCGCCGGTTGATATCGGCTGTGATCCCACATTGCTCAGCAAACTCAGATTTCCATAGTAAATAATCTCCTCCAGATAAACAAGCTCGAGCAACCTGTTTCCAATCATTAGGTGGCAGATTTTGATTTCCTAAAGCCTCTATAATAGCCTGAGTAAACGGCGCAGTCGGGCCATATTGTGCACAAGCCATTTTTAACTCTTTCAGTTGCTTAAAGGGCAGCGGCTCATAATACCTCTGCTGTTGATCATTTTCAAACACTGGATAGATTCCTGAAAACCCGGGATATGTTCTCCTTCTTCATTAGCTCGCTTAATTGCTTGTTGAAGAGGAGATAATAATATCTCACTTTTTAATTTTTATGTTTTCACCGGGTCAAAGAGCAGGGATAGATATAAACTCTCGCGGTTCTACGAAAGGCGGAGGTGGATCGAGTCCAGCAAAGAACCGAGGGAGGAT
>NW_011426619.1:0-856 GCF_000754665.1 Bison bison bison
GAACATTGGCTTCAGGACAGAAGCCTACATGAGGTCTATTGGCCCTGCAGTCACTCGAGAGCAATCCCCAGCTTTCCTTCGCAACTCGAATGGAAGATTGGACTTCCCTGGGCCAACACAAGAGGCATCCTGAATTCCCCGTCGTAATTCGAGAATCCTGCTACACCTCGAGAAAAACCACGTGGTTCACCCGTCACCGCAAGATGTAGCCCTGTGCCGCTACAGCGTCTCAGGAGAAGTCCCACTTTAGGAATTGGAGTTCGAAACGGTACTTGTCACCTTTGATGCGACCCACAAAGTGCCCCGACATCCCCGTCTCCCTCGAGAGGAACACCGAAGTTTTCCGGCACCACTTCCTCTGAGCCTCTTCTACCTCCTGATCTGGACAGGAGGGTCGACTCCTATGCTTTGTCTGGAAGGGTTCCCGACCTTCCGGTCGCACCTCAGGATGAGGCCGGTCTCACGACGACATTCCAGACGTGGCCTCGTGGGTGGTTCCATATTCCGAAGGACCCCCGATTTTCCCGGTCCCCTCTTGATAAGAACCCGATGCCCGGACACCTCTTCGAACTCCAACCCTGTGAATGAAATCAACACGAAGGGGTAGTGATTCGCCCGTGCATCGTCGGGAAAAACCCCCAGGTTCCAAATACCGCTCGACAAGGGGCCTGTCTCCCCGGGAACACATCGAGAGGCAAGCGGAGTTCCATGCCTCAACACAAGACGAGGCCTGACTCTCCTTTCCCAAGTCTGCAGGGACCCTGGGATCGGAGTCTGAAATCAGAGGAACCCTGAGTTTCCTGCCTCAACTGGAGATGAGGCCCTCTTCCAATGCACCAAACCCAGTGGAGTGCCG
>NW_011426620.1:0-614 GCF_000754665.1 Bison bison bison
ACTTTAAGTTCAGGAAAAGGTTCTACAATGAAACCATGATCCTGTATCTTAGCACCACTCTAATATCTCCTGTTGGTCATGATGTCATGTTAGGAACACAATAGAGCTACAACCAGGTGATGAAATGGCCTTGGGAAAGTATAAATAGATCTTTTAAAATGCACAAGCACATGTGCTTGCACACCCACTCCTCACACACATTTAGTACCCAGTAATAGAATAATTTCACATTTATTACCAATGACTGATACTGTGGATCATCATTCCTACTAGGATATAATATTATTATTATGTGTAGGAGTTTACAGGTGACATGTTTTCTTTATATATTAATGTATGAATTTGCACAGTATTTCTATGAGGTAGAACGTGAGTATCATCATTCTTATTTTTACACAGTGGTTACGTAGTTTTATTGTCGGCCCAGAGCTAGAAAGTATCCACAACATCATTCAAATTTGTGTGTCTTAATACATATAAATTCGGTATACTTTTTATTATATCCTATTGGAAGGAGGGAAAAAAGGGATGTAAAGTCCAAGCATACAAATAACTATCTCTGTGTTTTCATTTTAGATTCCTTAATCCCCAAATCCTTCTCACTTCCTTTTTCT
>NW_011426621.1:0-724 GCF_000754665.1 Bison bison bison
CCCAGTTAAATTTAATAAAAAGAAAAAGTACTATGTTTTGAGAAAAGTGAAAGAAGAAAGGGACTCGACTGCTCTGTGGTGGCCTAAATGGGAAGGAAATCCAAAATTGACGGGATACACGTACAGCTAAAACTTGATTCACGCACAGCAGAAACCAAAGAAACACTGTAACGTGACTATGGCCCCAAAATAATTGTTGGAAGTACATCACATGTCAAGTATAATTCCGGCAGTGAAAAAATAAATGGTAGCCCCGTTTGCAATACATGTTCTTGAGGAGAGTATGCTGAGTTAAATACTTGAGTTCGAGGAAGATGAAGGCTTTTACATCACACGACATTGTCACGTTGAAAGCCCTGCGTTATAGAAAGAGAGTAGGATGTGGTCATCGGGCCAGTGGAAATGGCCCCCGATGGTCCACGTTACCATCTTTAGTCACAGGTTGACTAAGCTCATCCAGGAAGACACTGTAAAAGAGGACAGACCCACAGGAAGAAACATCAACTCACATTCATGGGCAAACACAATGGAGACACCCAGTCTTCATTCTAAACAGAGGAAAACATGAACACATCCAGGGCACAGGAAGCAAATGCAGCTCAGGCTGGTTGAGCCAGAATGCGCGTGAATTCATCACTAAACCGCCGAAGTCTCACACGCATCGATATTCGGCGGAAGAACACCTTACACAACACATCCAAGTGTGCAGTCACCTCTAAGAGCA
>NW_011426622.1:0-680 GCF_000754665.1 Bison bison bison
GACTTCATTCACAGGGTGGAGTTCGGAGAGGTGTCCGGGCATCGGCTTCTTATCTAGAGGGGACCGGGAAATCGGGGTGCTTCGCAATGTGGAAGCACCCGCGAGGCCACGTCTGGAATGTCGTCGTGAGACCGGCCTCATCCTGAGGTGCGACCGGAAGGTCGGGAACCCCTTCCAGACAAAGCAGGGGAGTCGACCCTCCTGTCGAGATCAGGAGGGTAGAAGGGGCTCAGAGGAAGTGGTGCCGGAAAACCTCGGTGTTCCTCTCCAGGGAGACCGGGATGCCGGGGAACTTTGTGGGGGCGCATCAAGGGTGCCAAGTACCGTTTCGACCTCCAATTCCTAACGTGGGACTTCTACCTGAGACGCTGTAGCGGGACAGGGCTTCGATCTTGCGATGACGGGGGAACCACGTGGTTTTCTCGAGTTGCGGCGGGATTCTCGAGTTACGACGGGAATTCGGGATGCCTCATGTGTTGGCCCAGGGAAGTCCAATCTTCCATTCGAGTTGCGAAGGAAAGCTGGGGATTGCTCTCGAGTGACTGCAGGGCCGATAGACCTCATCTAGGCTTGTGTCCAGAAGCCAATGTTCCTCTCCAGGGGCGACCGGGATCTCGGGGTTGCATTCCAGACGCACCCGGGGAGACAGGCATTCATCTCGGGTGGAAGCAAAGAACCCC
>NW_011426623.1:0-524 GCF_000754665.1 Bison bison bison
CTGGCGCCCCACGAGAGGCTCACTGACCTCGCCGTCGTACCTCGTGAGAAACCGCACCCTGGGGCCGCCGCTCGAGAACCACCCCGAGACTCCCCCGTCATCGCGGAGATGAGGGCCTTTGTCTCCTGCATGGCCTCGAGGCCAGCCTCGCGACCTCTCTCCAAACGCCTCAGGAGGCTTGACTCCCTTTAGTCCACCCAGTGAGCTCCAAGAGATACCCGTCGCGACTCGAGAGCAGAGCGGGGTTCTTTGCTTCCACTCGAGATGAATGCCTGTCTCCCCGGTGCGTCTGGAATGCAACCCCGAGATCCCGGTGCCCCTGGAGACGAACATTGGCTTCTGGACACAAGCCCAGATGAGGTCTATTGGCCCTGCAGTCACTCGAGAGCAATCCCCAGCTTTCCTTCGCAACTCGAATGGAAGATTGGACTTCCCTGGGCCAACACAAGAGGCATCCCGAATTCCCCGTCGTAACTCGAGAATCCCGCCGCAACTCGAGAAAAACCACGTGGTTCCCCCGTCAT
>NW_011426624.1:0-642 GCF_000754665.1 Bison bison bison
GACCTTTTAGAACTAACACCCAAAAAAGATGTCCTTTTCATTATAGGGGACTGGAATGCAAAAGTAGGAAGTCAAGAAACACCTGGAGTAACAGGCAAATTTGGCCTTGGAATACGGAATGAAGCAGGGCAAAGACTAATAGAGTTTTGCCAAGAGAACACAGTGGTCATAGCAAACACCCTCTTCCAACAACACAAGAGAAGACTCTACACATGGACATCACCAGATGGTCAACACCAAAATCAGATTGATTATGTTCTTTGCAGCCAAAGATTGGAGAAGCTCTATACAGTCAGCAAAAACAAGACTGGGAGCTGACTGAGGCTCAGATCATGAACTCCTTATTGCCAAATCCAGACTTAAATTGAAGAAAGTAGGGAAAACCACTAGACCATTCAGGTATGACCTAAATCAAATCCCTATGATTATACAGTGGAAGTGAGAAATAGATTTAAGGGACTAGATCTGATAGATAGAGTGCCTGATGAACTATGGACTAAGGTTCGTGATATTGTACAGGAGAAAGGGATCAAGACTATCCCCATAGAAAAGAAATGCAAAAAAAGCAAAATGGCTGTCTGAGGAGGCCTTACAAATAGCTAGTGAAAAGAAGAGAAGCGAAAAGCAAAGGAGAAAAGAAGA
>NW_011426625.1:0-520 GCF_000754665.1 Bison bison bison
GTTTCATTTTAAACTTTATTTCTAAATTGGAGGATAGTTTCTTTCCAGTGTTGTGTTGGCTTCTGCTGTACAACAGTGTGTATTAGCATATAGGAGGCCAAAGTCTTTTTGTGTGTGTGTGTTGTTGAGTGTCTGTTACTTATTCATTTTTCTAGTCCCTATAGAAATGTTTATCGTCTTTTCCCCATTCCATTTCTAGAATGTTTTATCACCTTTACTACCACAACATCCAAGTTATTTTCAAGGAGCCTGCCTACTTTTTCTTTCATTATGTTTTTAGTTTTTACCACATTCCTTTGCCTACAACATATTTCTCTGACTTCACATTTCCCTACTGCATTCCTCATCATTTCTTCCCAAACTTCTGTGTAATAGTTATTGCTCCTCGTCTCCACTCCAAGTTGATAAAATTAGTTGAGTGGCTAGTGTGGGCTTTGCAGTTGGAGAGACTGACAACTATGTTCTTGAATCTGCAGTTGAGTCTTCCGTCTCTAATGGTGATACCATATCTGTTCATGTC
>NW_011426626.1:0-545 GCF_000754665.1 Bison bison bison
TCATCCTGAGGTGCGACCGGAAGGTCGGGAACCCCTTCCAGACAAAGCAGGGGAGTCGACCCTCCTGTGGAGATCAGGAGGGTAGAAGGGGCTCAGAGGAAGTGGTGCCGGAAAACCTCGGTGTTCCTCTCCAGGGAGACTGGGATGCCGGGGAACTTTGTGGGGGCGCATCAAGGGTGCCAAGTACCGTTTCGACCTCCAGTTCCTAACGTTGGACTTCTCCTGAGACGCTGTAGCGGGAAAGGGCTTCATCTTGCGATGACAGGGGAACCACGTGTTTTTTTCTCGAGTTGCGGCGGGATTCTCGAGTTACGACGGGGAATTCGGGATGCCTCTTGTGTTGGCCCAGGGAAGTCCAGTCTTCCATTCGAGTTGCGAAGGAAAGCTGGGGATTGCTCTCGAGTGACTGCCGGGCCAATAGACCGCATCTGCGCTTGTGTCTAGAAGCCAATGTTCCTCTCCAGGGGCGACCGGGATCTCGGGGTTGCATTCCAGACGCACCCGGGGAGACAGGCATTCATCTCGAGTGGAAGCAAAGAACCCCG
>NW_011426627.1:0-742 GCF_000754665.1 Bison bison bison
CTCGAGTGGAAGCAAAGAACCCCACTCTGCTCTCGAGTCGCGACGTGTATCTCTTGGAGCTCACTGGGTGGACTAAAGGGAGTCAAGCCTCCTGAGGCGTTTGGAGAGAAGTCGCGAGATTGGTCTCTAGCCCGTGCAGGAGACGAAGGCCCTCATCTCGGGATGACGGGGGAGTCTCGGGGTTGTTCTCGAGCGGCGGCCCCAGTGTGCGCTTTTTTCACGAGGTACGACGGCGAGGTCAGTGAGCCTCTAGTGGGGCGCCAGGGAAGTCGGGTCTCCATGCGAGTGGCGAGGGCGAGGGCGTCATTGCTCTCGTAGCCATGGTAGGGTGCCGGGGACCAGCCCCGGCTGATCCAGGGTATTCGAAGGAGAGACGGCGTAGGCGAAGATCAGGAAACAACTGCTTAATTAAATGTTAATTAAGGATATAAAGAGTAATAGAATGAGGATAGCTCAGTGAGGAAATTCAGTGGAGAAAAGAGGCTGAATAATTCAGCCAGAAGGTTAGAGAAAGAACGACATCGTGAGACCAAGTTTCGGTGAACAAGACCCGCACTTTATTTTTCAAAGTAGTTTTTATACCTTAAGTTATGCATAGAGGATAATGGGGGAAGGGGTAGAGTCTTGCAGCAAACCAGGCTTTCTTCCTGCAAACTTATCATATGCAAAAGCTTAGGTGATTTGCATCATCTTCTGGCCCGGAGGCCTGTTAACATTTTAAGACCTTTTCTTCAGAAAACTT
>NW_011426628.1:0-553 GCF_000754665.1 Bison bison bison
GTGGTGTGTGTGTGTGTGTGTGTGTGTGTGTGTGTGCGTGTGTTTGATACGTGGGCTACATAGTCCGTTTGTATTATTTTAGGAAAATAATGCCTTGAATAAATAATGGGAACTATCTGTGTAGCAACAAGAAACTGTCCTCCATGCTCTGTGATGACTTAAATTTAGAAGAAAATTAAATGAAAGATGTTATGTTTATACACTTGTACACCTAGTGTGATTTGCGACAGAAGAATGTAACACAACATTAGTTAAGCAACTACATGTGTACATACGTACATACTCTAGGCTCCATTTAAAGGAAGTTCTAAAAGAAGCAGAAGTAATCTACAATAACAGAACTGAGAACAGGGGTTGCATGGGGAAGGACAGTGTGGGGAAGTGTACCAAAGAAATTATCTAGGAAGATGTGGAAAAAAATTTTTTTTTCAGTGAGCATTAGGTATATAATCTAGGTGAAATTGCAGAAATATTTCTGAAATGGAAATTCCAAACAGGGTCTTGCCAAGTGGCTCTATGTATTTATAAATTTACTAGATAATGTCATATTGTC
>NW_011426629.1:0-615 GCF_000754665.1 Bison bison bison
TGAGGAAAAGAGGATGGGGGGGATGGGGGGGGGGGGCGGTGGGGCGGGGGGGAGGGAAGGGCGAGGACGGTCCACTTAGGAGGGCTGGTTGAACATGGACACATAAACTGTACATCCAAAGAATCCACAAGCACCTACTATATACTATGCCAGCACGGGAAAGTAGACGTATGATGTTGCATGAACCTCTCCAAGGGAAAAGACTGAACACCTGAAACGAACACGACTTTGGAAACCCACCCTGGGCTTCATTTCTGCCGTGAGGGTGCTGTCGTGTGCATATCTGAGGGGATGGATATGTCTCCCGGCCATCTTCATTCCAGCTTGTGCTTCATCCAGCCAGCGCTCCTCATGATGTGTACTCAGCGTGTACGTTCAATAAGCAGGGTGACGATAGACAGCCTTGATGGACTCCTTTCCCTTATTTGGAACCAGCCTGTTGGGTTCTATGTCTAGTTTTCACTGTTGCTTCCTGACCTGCAGAAATACAGAGTCCTCTTTTTTTTTTTTTAATTTCCCTAACCTGAGTGAAAAGCGAGAGAGACAGAGAGAAGACAGATGGAGGGACGGGCGGGCGGACAGGCAGGCAGGCAGGCAGGAAAAAGAAAGAAAGAA
>NW_011426630.1:0-570 GCF_000754665.1 Bison bison bison
CGCCGCTGTGGAAGCTCACTCGGTCCTTCCCAGTAACAGGCTTGCAAGCACCCGCCGGCAGCCAGCCTCTTCTCTCCCGCGTTCCGGGCATTGGGCTCCAAACCTGGGACCAAAGTACTGCCTGGACCTCACTGATCAGGGGCTGGTTCCCCTGCGCTGCGGCTGTGCTAGGGAGCCCAAACGCACAGGGGAAGCCCGCACAGCACATCCACCTGCCTCTAGGCGGGAGGACAGCTCCAGGGAAGGCCCGGTCTGGCAGGCGCTTTCTGGGCACAAACGGAGCAACACTCTGGCTGTGGAGCCGCCTCCCCAAGCCAGGGGCACCGGGACCCTGATTCCCTCCGTGCGGCGCTCAGTCTGGGCGGGGAAGCACCAGCTTGGGAATGCAGCCTGGGGCGCTTCCTTTCCCTCGGAAAGAGCTCTCCCTGCGGGAGGCTTGGGCAGTGTGCACACCCCCAGCCCCTAAGCCCTCTGCAAGGACGCCTGGCTCCTAGGTCCGAAGGGAAGGCGAGAGCTGAGCTGAGGCACCAGTCAGGCACCAGTCACGTCTCCCACACCTCCCGCAGCCTG
>NW_011426631.1:0-617 GCF_000754665.1 Bison bison bison
GCACAACTGGGACCGCCCCCCATCCCCGCCGCGACCCGGTTCCCGACCCGCGCCGCCCGGCTTCGCCCCGCCCCGGGCGCGCTCCCGGTGCGCTGCCCACCTTCACCACGGGCTCCTGGTGAGCCCCGCCCCCACGCCCGGTTCCAGGAGAGCCTCTGGGACCTCGCTTCCGCCGCCCGGTGAAACGGGAGGACAATCCATCCAGCCCACAGAGGCAATCCAAGCTGTCTAGAATTCAGGGTTCAAACGAGGGCTACGGAAAGGAAAGATGACCTGACCTAGGAGGGCCATGATATTCTATAGAACCGGACAAAGTTGGTTTCCAAGGAAACTTGATTCCTTGGAACCCGGAAAGCTGGTTCTTTTCATATGCAATTCCAAACCAGGAGCTCCTTCCCAAAGCCTGCCTGGCCGCCAGCCCCACCCCCCACTCCCCCAGAAAAAACGGCTCAAAGAAATCTTTTCCATCTCAGCGGAAAACTGGAAGATGTCTTGTCTTGTCTGTCTGGATTGATGTCTGTGTCAGTGTGAGCCTTGTGATTTTTGATAATAGTGCTCAAGTTCTGAGTTCTTATTTCAATGGTCTCAAGACAAGGCAGCCCTTGCAAACCAAACTG
>NW_011426632.1:0-629 GCF_000754665.1 Bison bison bison
GGCAGCCAGCCTCTTCTCTCCCGCGTTCCGGGCATTGGGCTCCAAACCTGGGACCAAAGTACTGCCCGGAGCTCACTGATCATGGGCTGGTTCCCCTGCGCTGCGGCTGTGCTAGGGAGCCCAAACGCACAGGGGAAGCCCGCACAGCACATCCACCTGCCTCTAGGCGGGAGGACAGCTCCAGGGAAGGACCGGTCTGGCAGGCGCTTTCTAGGCACAAACGGAGCAACACTCTGGCTGTGGAGCTGCCTCCCCAAGCCAGGGGCACCGGGACCCTGATTCCCTCCGTGCGGCGCTTAGTCTGGGCGGGGAAGCACCAGCTTGGGAATGCAGCCTGGGGCGCTTCCTTTCCCTCGGAAAGAGCTCTCCCTGCGGGAGGCTTTGGCAGTGTGCACACCACCAGCCCCTAAGCCCTCTGCAAGGACGCCTGGCTCCTAGGTCCGAAGGGAGACGAGAGCTGAGCTGAGGCACCAGTCAGGCACCAGTCACTTCTCCCACACTCCCGCAGCCTGCTCCTTCCCGGGCGCGAACGCTAGAAGTTGGCAGGGCTAGGGGAGCTCGCCCAGGCCAGAGCAGCCTCTCGGCCGGGGCTCTGTGCTATCGCGCCTGGGCGCAGAGCTGGAGCTCCG
>NW_011426633.1:0-527 GCF_000754665.1 Bison bison bison
ATCTTTTCCTGTGAGAGATCCAAAATTACAGCTTTCTGCTGAATGATCATTGACAGGAGAATGTTGGGTCCCACCAAAAAGAAAAACAACAACAACAACAATAAAAAGACATATCCATGGCAAAGGAAAAGACCCAACAAGATTGTAGAAGGGGTGAATTTCCATTTAAAATCAATACTTACCAGCCACACTGAGAGTGCTCAATAAAATATTTTGTGCACCTATACCCAAGGAATGCACAAAGACAGAGTCAGAACTGCCTTTGAGTGATTGAGTGTCTCTTGCAGAAGCATGGGTCAGCAATGGCCTAACATGGAAAAGAGGCTCTGTCTGCTACAGACCTTGTTCATGCAGTTTGTGATATAAGCCCTCTCAGAGGAGGTAACCTTTCAACCCACCAAAAAGTGGCCTAGTGCACAATCCACAAATTGCAGGATAATTATTCTAAAGAATTTCTTGTACAGGTAAGGAAGTTTTAGGACCACTAGAGATTTCTCAACCTGCGGATCTGGCAAAGGGATTGAGAA
>NW_011426634.1:0-692 GCF_000754665.1 Bison bison bison
AGACATATAAAAAGGGAACAACTGTTGACAAGGCTGTAAAAAACTTGGAATCTTTGTGCGCTATTTTATATTTATTTATTCACGACTGCACTGAGTCTTCATTGTGGCTGAGTTGGGCTTAGTTGCCCTGCAGTAGGTGCAATCTTCCCAGACCAGGGATCGAACCCTTGTCCCCTGAATTGGCAGGCAGATTCTTAACCACTAGACCACCAGGGAGGTGCCTTTTGGACTATTAATAGGATGAAAAATAGTGCAGTCACAATGGAAGAGCATTGCAGTTCCTCAAAATATTAAAATTAAATTGCTGATTGGTTCACCAATTACATTTGAGTATACTCTCAGAAGACTTGAAAGCATGGTCATGAAGAGATATTTGTAAACCCATGTTCCTAACAGCACTACTCACAAAAGCCCAAAGGTGGAAGCAACTCAAATGTCCACTGATTATATGAATGGATAAACAAAACGTGATGCATGCATACAAAAGAATAGTATTCAGCCATAGAAAAGACAATTCTGACATGTGCTATAACCTGCATAAACCTAAAAGACATTATACTAAAATAATCCAGTAACAAAAAGACAAATACTGTGTGACTGATTACACTTACAGCAAGTATCTAGGTACTCAGACTCCGAGAACAGAAAATATCACACAGTGGGGACGTCCCTAGCAGTTCAGTGGTTACGAC
>NW_011426635.1:0-691 GCF_000754665.1 Bison bison bison
CAGCTTTATTTTCACTAGACCCTTCCACCAGACCAGCTTCAGCCAAACAGAACCATCGCCAGCCTCTGCACAGCCATGGACCTTCAGTAAGTTCATTCCTTTCTCAGGACTTCAGGCTCAACTGCACAACGCAGAGGCCCTCTAAATCCCTTCCCCTAAAGTACTCAACTGTCAGACATGAGCAAATGAAGGCTCATTTGACAGCAACAGAGCTAGGAAGCCACTACATATATATATATTTTGACCTTGGCAGGAGTTGAGTCCATACTACCTTAAAAAAAAACCTAGCCCCTTCCTTGTGTCCAGCATCACCTTGACCTCTGCTGTAGGATGACTGTCAACCTATGGTCCCTGGAGTGGCCCCTGGAGTGTGGAATGACAAGCATCCTCAGAGGCCGCCAGACCACGTCAAAAAGACGCATCAGGGTCTGGAATGATGCAGTAATAAAAACCTATGAAAGTTAAAGTTGCTACAAGTGAGAGAACTTTTATGAATGAGATTTTTCTCACTGTACTAACATCAGGAAGTGAATCATTCAACCGCCAGAAATTCCTCCCTTTAGATCAGCAGGATTCACCATCCAACAGTTTTTACATCCAGTGGGGGAACAGGAAAGCAGGTCCCCCTATGGTGGATGTTAAAATAAACAGGCTCTGGCAGCGTGAAGAACCTCCTGTTTCTCTAGGCAGG
>NW_011426636.1:0-543 GCF_000754665.1 Bison bison bison
GTTGACTGTATAGAGCTTCTCCATCTTTGGCTGCAAAGAATATAATCAATCTGATTTTGGTGTTGACCATCTGGTGATGTCCATGTATAGAGTCTTCTCTTGTGTTGTTGGAAGAGGGTGTTTGCTGTGACCAGTGCATATTTTTTGGCAAAACTCTATTAGCCTTTGTCCTGCTTCATTCCATATTCCAAGGCCAAATTTGCCTGTTACTCCAGGTGTTTCTTGACTTCCTACTTTTGCATTCCAGTCCCCTATAATGAAAAGGACATCTTTCTTGGGTGTTAGTTCTAAAAGGTCTTGTAGGTCTTCCTAGAACCGTTCAACTTCAGCTTCTTCAGCATTACTGGTTGGGGCATAGACTTGGATTACTGTGATATTGAATGGTTTGCCTTGGAAATGAACAGAGATCATTCTGTCATTTTTGAGATTGCATCCAAGTACTGCATTTTGGACTCTTTTGTTGACCATGATGGCCACTCCATTTCTTCTGAGGGATTCCTGCCCGCAGTAGTAGATATAATGGTCATCTGAGTTAAAATTCAC
>NW_011426637.1:0-664 GCF_000754665.1 Bison bison bison
GAGCAGCATGATTCGTCACTACTGAGCTCCATGCTTATTGCCTGCTGATTGCGTGGTTCGTGTCTGCTCAGCTCTTTGAGTATTGCCTCCTGAGGTCCCCTGTTCGGTCGCCACCTGCCGGGGACCAGCCCCAACTGATCCAGGGTATTCGAAGGAGAGATGGCCTAGGCGACTATTTATATGCTAATCAGAGATGTCAAGAATAATAGTATGAGGAGAGCTCAGTAGGAAAATTCGGTGGAGAAAAGAGACTGAGTAGCTTGGTGTACGCGGAAGACCAATCAAACTTCAAGACAAGAAGTTTGCACCACTTACGTAGGCCGCAGGCGCCGTCTCGAATAGTGGAAGGCGCCTCACCCTAGACACCTTCTCGAGTGGGTCTTGGAAGCCCAGGCATAATTAGTAAGCGTGGTGGGTTCTGCGCTCCAGATGGAGACTCAGCTGGAAGTTAAAGGGAAGAATGACAAGGAACTTTATGAATTGGAGCTGTAAGTTAACTCTTTGACAGAGAGAGCGAGATGGTGGTGGGGGACAGCCCCCAGTGAAATCAGAGGTGAGAGCACAAAGCAATACAGTAGGCAGATCCGGTTTTTTGGGGGAGATGCTCGAGAATATCCGGTGGACTCCTGAGGCTCGATCCCGCATTTGCGTATGCCGAGCCTCC
>NW_011426638.1:0-517 GCF_000754665.1 Bison bison bison
GGCACTTTTGATCTCTTTGTATATTTGGCGATTCAATTCTTTCCTTTCCTGGGTTGATGGGTACACTATATTCGAGGCACCATCTAAGGCATGAAGACATATCCATACATAGAGGTTCTTGCTTTCAAGGAACTCGTACAGCAGATTTCTACAAGTTAGGGCTTTTCAAATGCTCTAGAAGCATGAGAACGTTCAGTATGCTCCATTTTCATTTCAAAGAAAGATCGTTTGACTTCCATAGCAAAGGTGGAGACCTTCCAACGTTGAGTCCAATACTTATACCTTGACCATTTCAGGCAAGTCTTGTGGTTCCTTCTGGAGGTGTGTGGCTCTTGCAGAAATGTGAAGATCTTCCATCGTCCTCAGACTTTGGTGCATTTGCAATCATCCAGAAACCTTCCAGGTCTAGGTTCCAGACCCACCACCACACACAGTCAGTAGCCAACGGAGTGGATTCCAGGATACGCATTGTTCATCGGCATTACCCTTGATATTGTTGCTGCACACTCAATGCAGT
>NW_011426639.1:0-509 GCF_000754665.1 Bison bison bison
CCAGATCTTCAAACTGTGTTTAGAAAAGGCAGAGGAACCAGAGATAAAATTGCCAACATTTAATGAATCATAGAGAAAGCAAGAGAATTCCTGAAAACCACCTACCTCTTTTCATTGACTATGTCAAAGCTTTTGACTGTGTGAACTAGAAGCCTTCATCTTAGTTTTGTTTTGTTTTAATGCTGACATTTAAGCCGAGTTTTTCACTCTCTTCCTTCAACTTAATCAAGTACAATCCACATAAATTGTGAAAAATTCTTAAAGAGATGGGGTCTTACCTGTCTCTTGAGAAACCAGTATGTGGATCAAGAGGCAACAGTTAGAACACTGTAAGGAACTAACTTACTGGTTCTAGGATTGAGAAAGCAGTACGACTAAGGCTGTTTATTGTCACCCTGTTTATTTAACTTATACACAGAACATATCATATGAAATGCTGGGCTGGATAAGTTATTAGCTGGAAATCAAGATTGCTGGGGGAAACAACAAGGTATGCAGATGATACCACT
>NW_011426640.1:0-762 GCF_000754665.1 Bison bison bison
TTCAGTATTCTTGCCTTGAGAACCCCATGAACCGTATGAAAAGGCAAAAAGATAGGACACTGAAAGAGGAACTCCCCAGGTCAGTAGGTGCCCAATATGCTACTGGAGAACAGTGGAGAAATAACTCCAGAAAGAATGAAGGGATGGAGCCAAAGCAAAAACAATACCCAGTTGTGGATGTGACTGGTGATAGAAGCAAGGGTCCGATGCTGTAAAGAGCAATATTGCATAGGAACCTGGAATGTCAGGTCCATGAGTCAAGGCAAATTAGAAGTGGTCAAACAGGAGATGGTAAGAGTGAACATCAACATTCTAGGAATCAGCGAACTAAATGAACTGGAATGGGTGAATTTAACTCAAATGACCATTATATCTACTACTGTGGGCAGGAATCCCTTAGAAGAAATGGGGTAGCCATCATGGTCAACAAAAGAGTCTGCAATGCAGTACTTGGATGCAATCTCAAAAACTACTGAATGATTTACGTTCGTTTCCAAATCAAACCATTCAATATCATGGTAATCCAAGCCTATGCCCCAAGCAGTAACGCTGAAGAAGCTGAAGTTGAATGGTTCTATGAAGACCTACAAGACCTTCTAGAACTAACACCCAAAAAAGATGTCCTTTTCATTGTAGGGGGCTGGAATGCAAAAGTAGGAATTCAAGAAACACCTGGAGTAACAGGCAAATTTGGCCTTGGAGTACGGAATGAAGCAGGGCAAAGGCTAATAGAGTTTTGCCAAGAGAACGCACTGGTCATAG
>NW_011426641.1:0-795 GCF_000754665.1 Bison bison bison
TCCCCCTCACCACTCGCATGGAGACCCGACTTCCCTGGCGCCCCACGAGAGACTCACTGACCTCGCCGTCGTACCTAGGGAGAAACCGCACACTGTGGCCGCCGCTCGAGAACAACCCCGAGCCTCCCCCGTCATCGCGACTTGAGGGCCTTCGTCTCCTGTACGGCCTAGAGACCAATCTCACGACCTCTCTCCAAACGCCTCAGGAGGCTGACTCCCTTTAGTCCACCCAGTGAGCTCCAAGAGATACCCGTCGCGACTCGAGAGCAGAGCGGGGTTCTTTGCTTCCACTCGAGATGGATGCCTGTTTCCCCGGGTGCGTCTGGAATGCAACCCGAGATCCCTTTCGCCACTGGAGAGGAACACTGGCTTCTGGACACAAGCCTAGATGAGGTCTATTGGCCCTGCAATCACTCGAGAGCAATCCCCAGCTTTCCTTCGCAACTCGAATGGAAGATTGGACTTCCCTGGGCCAACACAAGAGGCATCCTGAATTCCCCGTCGTAATTCGAGAATCCTGCTACACCTCGAGAAAAACCACGTGGTTCCCCCGTCACCGCAAGATGTAGCCCTGTGCCGCTACAGCGTCTCAGGAGAAGTCCCACTTTAGGAATTGGAGTTCGAAACGGTACTTGTCACCCTTGATGCGACCCACAAAGCGCCCCGACATACCGGTCTCCCTCGAGAGGAACACCGAAGTTTTCCGGCACCACTTCCTCTGAGCCTCTTCCACCCTCCTGATCTGGACAGGAGGGTCGACTCCCCTGCTTTGTCTGGAAGGGGTTCCCGACCTTC
>NW_011426642.1:0-809 GCF_000754665.1 Bison bison bison
CACTGCTTGCCATATTTGTATTTTGTGGTTTACAGGATCCTTTTTACCACGATATATGTTTCACTCATGTATTTTCCACTTTAAAGAAATTTCTGTGTATACTGGCTCTGCCCCTACAGCTTCAGAACACTCCTCTTAAAACTGTATGAAAGACCATTTACCAGGCTATGGCCCTTGAGTTTGTTTGAATATTTTTTCCAATTTTAGTATATAATTTGTTGGGTATTTTCATCAATATGGTATAATTTCCTTCAAAGGAAAAAAAAATGTGTTTGACTTCAAGTATGAAACGTTGTACTGAAAGTTATCTCTTACTTAATCATGACATATGATCAGTGAGTCCACATAATAAGGAATGACAATTGGACTTTTAAGCAGAAACTAGGGCTTCCCTGGTAGGTCACCTGCTTAACAATCTGCTGCAATGCAGTTTGATTTCTGGTTTGGAAGGATTATCTGGACAAGCAACAGGTCACTCACTCCCATATTCTTTAGGCTTCCTTGGAGGTGCAGATAGTAAAAAATTCACCTGCTATAAGAGATCTGCTGGAAGAGTGGCCTGACAACCCACTCCAGTATTCTTGCCTGGAAAACCCCCATAGACAGAGGAGCTTGATGGGCTATAGTCCAGAGGTCACAAAAATTCAGACATAACTGTGAGACTAAGCAGACCAGAAACCAAAATAGATTTTTAAAAAATGCTTGAAAAGCTTGAAGTTTGGAGGTCTGCCTTAGAAAGAGTATTTTAACCCTGAAAAAAATACATTAAGCAATGAACTTTACTACTCTCTTGTCCCTATAAAATCACA
>NW_011426643.1:0-619 GCF_000754665.1 Bison bison bison
GGTGGACTCCTGAGGCTCGATCCCGCATTTGCGTATGCCTAGCCTCCTTCCTCATGACCTTTGTCCAGAGTGGAATGCCTCCCCGGCTCCCGGCACATGATCAGTGCATGCTCAGTCACGATATCAGTGCCTTCTCAGCCACGTGATCACTGACGGCACAGTCACGTGATCAGCGCCTCTCAGTCACGTGATCACCGTATGATAAACACGTGATCAGTGAACGACCAGCCACGTGATCACTGCATGCGCGGTTAGGTGCTCAGTTCCTCATCAGCCACCTGATCAGTGCGTGCACAGTCCCCTGATCAGCGCCTGTCAGTCACTGATCACTGCCTGATAAACACGTGATCAGTGCCCGAACAGCCACGTCATCAGTACATGCGCAGTCACGTGATCAGGGCATGATAGCCACGTGATCAGTGCGTGCACAGTCCCATGATCAGCGCCTGTCAGTCACTGATCATTGCCTGATAAACACGTGATCAGTGCATGATGAGCCATGTGATCAGTGCCTGATCAGCCACGTCAACAGTGCATGGGCAGTCACGTCATCAGTGCATGATAGCCACGTGATCAGTGCATGCTCAGTCACGTGATCTGACTTGATCAGCCACGTGAT
>NW_011426644.1:0-526 GCF_000754665.1 Bison bison bison
TTCTGCCTCTGTTATTCTACTATTTGTTGCCTCCAGAGTGTTTTTAATTTCACTTATTGCATTATTCATTATATATTGACTCTTTTTTATTTCTTCTAGGTCCTTGTTAAACCTTTCTTGCATCTTCTCAATCCTTGTCTCCAGGCTATTTATCTGTGATTCCATTTTAGTTTCAAGATTTTGGATCAATTTCACTATCATTATTCGGAATTCTTTATCAGGTAGATTCCCTATCTCTTCCTCTTTTGTTTGGTTTGGTGGGCATTTATCCTGTTCCTTTATCTGCTGAGTATTCCTCTGTCTCTTCATCTTGTTTAAATTGCTGAGTTTGGGGTGTCCTTTCTGTATTCTGGCAGTTTGTGGAGTTCTCTTTATTGTGGCGTTTCCTCACTGTGTGTGGGTTTGTACGAGGTGGCTTGTCAAGGTTTCCTGGTTAGGAACTTGTGTCGGTGTTCTGGTGGGTGGAACTGTATTTCTTCTCTCTGGAGTGCAATGAAATGTCCAGTAATGAGTTATGAGATGTCTA
>NW_011426645.1:0-645 GCF_000754665.1 Bison bison bison
TCTGTCATCCCTCCCTCCACTCATCTGGGGATCGACTGGCACCTAGGCAACCCCGGTCCGTGACAACCGTGGTTCCGTGTCTATCGAATGACATGCCGACCGCAGGGGGCTCGTGGACGCGTACGAGCCGTGGAAAGCTGGCACCGGGGAATCATCCCGAGGACACACCCTCCGGTTCCACGGTGCTCACGGGAGCGTTTGGGTACGTCGCCGTCGTCGCCGTATTCCCTAAGACGTACGCAGTCGCGTGGATTCAAACGGCGTCTATTGGGAAAGCACGGATCGCTCCCCGGATCACCGGAGAAGGCCACGGCAACCCACTCCAGTCCTCTCGCCTGGAAACTCCCATGGGCGGAGGAGCCCGGTAGGCCGCGGCCCACGGGGTCGGGAAGAGTCGAACACGACCGAGCGACTTCCCTTTCCTTTCCCTCCACGCATCGGAGAAGGCCGTGGCAACCCACTCCAGTGTTCTCGTCCCGGAGAAGCCCAGGGACAGGGGGGTGGGGGGGGGTGGGGGGGGGAGCCTGGACGGGCTTGCCGGCTATGGGGTCGCACAGAGTCGGACACGACGGAAGCGACTTAGCGGCAGCCGCAGCAGCAGCAACCGGATCACCTCAGAAGGACTTAGACACGAGTCTCGGTGGA
>NW_011426646.1:0-728 GCF_000754665.1 Bison bison bison
TGCAAAAACTAAAGAAGGGGGAATTGTATCTCAATACCCCCTCCAACTCTCTAAACCATGCTTTATTTGTTCTACATTTTTTAAAAAATTTTTTTAATTTTTATTTTTTTAATTTTATTTTATTTTTAAACTTTACAATATTGTATTAGTTTTGCCAAATATCGAAATGAGTCCGCCACAGGTATACCTGTGTTCCCCATCCTGAACCCTCATCCCTCCTCCCTCCCCATAGCCTCCCTCTGGGTCGTCCCAGTGCACTAGCCCCAAGCATCCAGTATCGTGCATTGAACCTGGACTGGCTACTCGTTTCATACCTGATATTATACATGTTTCAATGCCATTCTCCCAAATCTCCCCACCCTCTCCCTCTCCCACAGAGTCCATAAGACTGATCTATACATCAGTGTCTCTTTTGCTGTCTCGTACACAGGGTTATTGTTACCATCTTTCTAAATTCCATATATATGCACGTTGGTATACTGTATTGGTGTTTTCTTTCTGGCTTACTTCACTCTGTATAATAGGCTCCAGTTTCATCCATCTCATTAGAACTGATTCAAATGTATTCTTTTAATGGCTGAGTAATACTCCATTGTGTATATGTACCACTGCTTTCTTATCCATTCATCTGCTGATGGGCATCTAGGTTGCCTCCATGTCCTGGCTATTATAAATATTGCTGTGATGAACATTGGGGTACACGTGTCTCTTTCCCTTCTGGTTTCCTC
>NW_011426647.1:0-600 GCF_000754665.1 Bison bison bison
ATGGTCATGAAGCCATTGCTTAATTGTAATAGTCAACACCATGATTCTTCTCCTTTATTTCCTTAATGATGGGTTTACAAGAGACACCTCAAAAGAGAAGATGTGAACTCACAGTTGATACACATGGCTTCCTCCTTTCTGGTTTTGTTGGGCATCTAATGATTCTTTGGTTCTAAAAAAAATTTCTCTGCTTTTTATGTTTCCTCATAAAAATAAATAAATTTTTTAAAAAGCAGTTAACAAGCAGGCTGGGTCTCAATATTGTCCACCTTTTGTGCAGCAGGGACAGAATTGCTGGCTGACAGGTAAAGGCACTGCAGGGGGTGCCTGGACACCACTGCCCATAGGACCAACTGCCTGGATGACTGTATACCAGTGGGTAGCAAATAACCATTTTGCTCTGCTTTGCTGTTAAATCATATGTACATGTAACAAGCAAGTTTGACCTTGGAGTACAAAATGAAGCAGGGCAAAGGTAAGCAGAGTTTTGTCAAGAGAACACACTGGTCATAGCAAATACCCTTTTCCAACAACACAAGAGACTCTACATATGGACATCACCAAATGGTCAACAAAGAAATAAGACTGATTATATTCTTT
>NW_011426648.1:0-569 GCF_000754665.1 Bison bison bison
CGAGCTCACGTCCCCTTCTCTCCCCTCTCGCGGGCGACGTCCCCCCCTGCCACAGAGGCGGGGGGGGGGGACGCCGTGTCTGCACTTAGGGGGACGGAGGGCCCAGAGGCCCTGCGAGGACAGCCCCCAGCCACGCGCCCCCCGGGGAGGCGCGCACAGGACACGCGCACCCCGGAGGGGCGATTGATCGTCAAGCGACGCTCAGACAGGCGTAGCCCCGGGAGGAACCCGGGGCCGCAAGTGCGTTCGAAGTGTCGATGATCAATGTGTCCTGCAATTCACATTAATTCTCGCAGCTAGCTGCGTTCTTCATCGACGCACGAGCCGAGTGATCCACCGCTAAGAGTCGTATGAGGTTTTCAAGGGTTTCGTTTCGGCGGGACACCCGCCCCTGGCGCGGCACATCCCACCCACCCCCGCCTCCCCTCCCCGGAGGTCGGGAGTTGGGGCAGGGGGGTTGCCTCTGGCCGGCCAAGTCAGACAGAAAACAGCAGAACAGAGGGGTCGGGAAAGGGTCCACACGACGGGGCGTCCGGCGCCAAGCCGCCAGGGCGGGCTCGGACAACCCC
>NW_011426649.1:0-563 GCF_000754665.1 Bison bison bison
GGTGAGGGTCTCATGCCACCATTGTCTTACTGTTTGGGGACATGTCTTTTGCTTCTGTTGGGTGGTTTTGTTTCTAAGCAAGGCTGCTTGGTTTAGTGGTTAAGCTAACAAGTTTTCTTGAGTAACCATCCCTACAGGGGTCTCCCGTGTTTTTTCTACTTACAATCCCCTAGTGCAATGAACTATTTCATCCTACTTTGTCTCTTTACTCTATCCCTGTCATAAGGACACCCATGGGTGGGAGTGATGTTGGCTCTGCACGCAGACTGCTGGTCAGGCAGGCAGGATGGAATGTCAGAGAGGATTCACCAGAGCAGTGGGACCAGGAGGAGGTAAATGTGAATAGAGATGGGTTTTACAAGGAGTGACTTACCCATGCTGGGTGCTGGCTGAGTATGTCTGAAGTCCTCCTGGGAGAAGCCCGTGAGGGAGTCACGAGTGGATGAGGACCGCTGGCGTGAGCTCAGGCTGGTTGTCAGAGGCAGCCGTGCAGGGAAGGGAACTCACTGTCTAGGAACCTTCTTCCAAAGCCTTCCAGCTGACAGGTCAGGGCCACAGGGATC
>NW_011426650.1:0-575 GCF_000754665.1 Bison bison bison
GAATGCCTGTCTCCCCGGGTGTGTCTGGAATGCAAACCCGAGATCCCTTTCGCCCCGGGAGAGGAACACTGGCTTCTGGACACAAGCCTAGATGAGGTCTGTTCGCCCTGCAGTCACTCGAGAGCAATCCCCAGCTTTCCTTCCCAAACTCGAATGGAAGATTGGACTTCCCTGGGCCAACACAAGAGGCATCCTGAATTCCCCGTCGTAATTCGAGAACCCTGCTACACTCGAGAAAAACCACGTGGTTCCCCCGTCATCGCAAGATGTAGCCCTGTGCCGCTACAGCGTCTCAGGAGAAGTCCCTACTTTAGGAATTGGAGTTCGAAACGGTACTTGTCACCCTTGATGCGACCCCAAAGTGCCCCGACATCCCGGTCTCCCTCGAGAGGAACACCGAAGTTTTCTGGCACCACTTCCTCTGAGCCTCTTCTACCGTCCTGATCTGGACAGGAGGGTCGACTCCTCTGCTTTGTCTGGAAGGGGTTCCCGACCTTCCGGTCGCAACTCAGGATGAGGCCGGTCTCACGACGACATTCCAGACGTGGCCTCGTGGGTGGTTCCACATTCCGAAG
>NW_011426651.1:0-574 GCF_000754665.1 Bison bison bison
CTGCTTTGTCTGGAAGGGGTTCCCGACCTTCCGGTCGCACCTCAGGATGAGGCCGGTCTCACGACACATTCCAGTCGTGGCCTCGTGGGTGCTTCCACATTGCGAAGCACCCCGATTTCCCGGTCCCCTCTTGGTAAGAACCCGATGCCCGGACACCTCTCCGAACTCCACCCTGTGAATGAAGTCAACACGAAGGGGCAGTGACTCGCCCGTGCATCGTCCGGAAAAGACCCCCAGGTTCCAAATACCGCTCGACAAGTGGCCTCTCTCCCCGGGGACACCTCGAGAGGCAAGCGGAGTTCCATGCCTCAACCCAAGACGAGGCCTGACTCTCCTGTCCCCAGTCTGCAGGGACCCTGCGATCGGAGTCTGAAATCACAGGAACCTTGAGGTTCCTGTCTCAACTGGAGATGAGGCCCTCTTCCAATGCACCAAACCCCGTGGAGTCCCGAGAGGCCCCCCCCCACCTCCAGTTTCCCTGACTTCTCAGAGCCACCATGAGAAGCCCCCTGAGGTCACCTGCACAAGTCGAGGGAAGCCAGGGGTTCCTGCCTCAACCCGAGAAAGACCTCGA
>NW_011426652.1:0-656 GCF_000754665.1 Bison bison bison
AAAAGGCTAAACTATAGAAAGAGTAAAGGGATCCCTGGTTGGGGAAGTGGAGGCACAGGTGATTTGTAAACAAGTGAGACTGTTCTGTATAACGGATGCATTTGTCAAAACACATAGAATGTAAAACACAAAGAACCCTCATGTAAACTACAAACTTGAGTTATAATAATATATCAGTATCAGCTCATCAATTAAAATGAATGTACCACACTAACAAAAGATGTTAATAAGACAGGAAATTGGGGAGGAAGCCATACTGAAATTCTTTACAATCTGTTAATCTAAAACTATGAACTTAAACTTCTCTAAAGTCTATTCGTTAAAAAGAAAAAAATCAAACCTGAAAACAAATCCAGGAAAAAACTGTAATTAAGTACTTTACTTGTTTTGGTTTACCCAAAAATCATTTTAATTTTTTAACACAAAAATTAATAATTGAAAAGTTTATCAACTCTAACAAGAAATCATAATTTAGTAAAAGTACAAAATCTTTGGATTGTTTGCTTCTATAATTGTTATAGGAGTCTGTGTGTTAGCTGCTCAGTCGTGTCTGACTCTTTGTGACCCCACAGACTGTAGCCTACCAGGCTCCTCTGTCCATGGGATTTTCCAGGCAAGAATACTGGAGTGGGTTGCCATTCCCTTCTCCAGGGAAT
>NW_011426653.1:0-586 GCF_000754665.1 Bison bison bison
AACTGTGAGAGGCAGGAGATGTTCTAAACTGTCTAAACACAGATTCTTTTGAGTAATTAAAAGATTGATTAGAACTTGTATTAGTGAATGGTTTTTCACTTGTTGGGCCATCGTTTGCTGCTAAGTTTCCATATCCCTTACCTGCTGTGTCCCTGGCAGTGTATTGATTAATATAATTGGTGTAAGTAGTAGCTTTAATGTTTGTAACCTGGGACCCTTGAGTTAATTCTTTTTCTTGTTATAGCCCACCACACCTTTGCTCTGTAGGATTGCAACTTTATCTAATGCTTTTTTGGAGGGTGGCTCCTGACCAACCACCTTTAGAGAAAAATAAGTTTTCTGAAGAAAAGGTCTTAAAATGGTAACAGGCCTCCGGGCCAGAAGATGATGCAAATCACCTAAGCTTTTGCATATGGTAAGTTTGCAGGAAGAAAGCCTGGTTTGCTGCAAGACTCTACCCCTTCCCCCATTATCCTCTATGCATAACTTAAGGTATAAAAACTACTTTGAAAAATAAAGTGCGGGCCTTGTCCATCGAAACTTGGTCTCACCATGTCGTTCTTTCTCTTACCTTCTGGCTGAATTA
>NW_011426654.1:0-563 GCF_000754665.1 Bison bison bison
AATTGCAGAGGAAGGTAACTTCCAACTCATTCTATGAGGCCACCATCACCCTAATACCAAACCTAACAAGATCCCACAAAAAGAAACTACAGGCCAATATCACTGATGAACATAGATGCAAAAATCCTTAACAAATTCTAGCAATCAGAATCCAACAACACATTAAAAGATCATACACCATGACCAAGTGGGCCTTTATCCCAGGGATGCAAGGATTCTTCAATATCCGCAAATCAATCAATGTAATGCACCGCATTAACAAACTGAAAAACAAAAACCATATGATTATCTCAATAGATGCAGAGAAAGCCTTTGACAAAATTCAACATCCATTTATGATAAAAACTCTCCAGAAAGCAGGAGTAGAAGGAACATACCTCAACATAATAAAAGCTATATATGACAAACCCACAGCAAACATTATCCTCAATGGTGAAAAATTGAAAGCATTTCCTCTAAAGTCAGGAACAAGACAAGGGTGCCCATTTTCACCATTACTATTCAACATAGTTTTGGAAGTTTTGGCCACAGCAATCAGAGCAGAAAAATAAATAAAAAGGAAT
>NW_011426655.1:0-502 GCF_000754665.1 Bison bison bison
GGTTTAGGTGAAAGCACAAGCAGAAAGTAGGCAGACTCTGGTTTTGGGGGTATATGCTCGAGAATTTCCAGGGGGACTCCTGAAGCTCGATCCCGCCTTTGCGTATGCCGAGCCTCCTTCCTCATGACCTTTGTCATGGGCGGAGTTCCTCACTGGGACTCCCGAGCAGTGATAGAATTCCAGTTGAGCTATTCCAGATCCTGAAAGATGATGCTGTGGAAAGTGCTGCACTCAATAGGCAATATAGCAATATGCACTCAATATGCAATATGCCGGCTCACGGAAGTAGGGGAATCTGGCCTCGAGCCGTGTTGAAGAAGGTCTCTCGAGGTCTTTCCGGGTTGAGGCAGGACCACCCTGGGGTTCGTCGACTTGTGCGAGGTGACCTCAGGGGGCTTCTCATGGTGGCTCTGAGAAGTCAGGGAAACTGGAGGTGGGAGGGCCTCTCGGGACTCCACTGGGTTTGGTGCATTGGAAGAGGGCCTCATCTCCAGTTGAGGCA
>NW_011426656.1:0-581 GCF_000754665.1 Bison bison bison
GCAATCCCCAGCTTACCTTCGCAACTGGAATGGAAGATTGGACTTGCCTGGGCCAACACAAGAGGCATCCTGAATTCCCCGTCGTAACTCGAGAATCCCGCCGTAACTCGAGAAAAACCACGTGGCTCCCCCGTCATCGCAAGATGAAGCCCTTTCCCGCTCCAGCGTCTCAGGAGAAGTCCCACGTTAGGAATTGGAGGTCGAAAGGGCACTTGGCACCCTTGATGCGACCCACAAAGTTCCCCGAAATCCCGGTCTCCCTCGAGAGGAACACTGAGGTTTTTCCGGCACCCCCTCCTCTGAGCCCTTTCTCCCCTCCTGATCTGGACAGGAGGGTCGACTCCCCTGCTTTGTCTGGAAGGGGTTCCCGACCTTCCGGTCGCAGCTCAGGGTGAGGCCGGTCTCACGAAGACATTCCAGACGTGGCCTCCTGGGTGGTTCCACATTCCGTAGGACCCCGATTTCCCGGTCCCCTTTTGATAAGAACCCGATGCCCGGACACCTCTCCGAACTCCACCCTGTGAATGAAGTCAACACGAAGGGGCAGTTTTTCCGGCATCGTTCGGAAAAAAACCCCGGTT
>NW_011426657.1:0-536 GCF_000754665.1 Bison bison bison
ATGGAGTATCTCTCCATCTGTTTATGCTGTCTTTGATTTCTTTCATCAGTGTCCTCTAGTTTTCTGTATACAGCTCTTTTGTCTTCTTAGGCAGCTCTTTTGTCTCCTTTATTCCTAGGTATTTTATTCTTTTTGTTACAATGGTAAATGAGATT
Source organism: Bison bison bison (assembly GCF_000754665.1). Lineage (NCBI taxonomy): Eukaryota > Metazoa > Chordata > Mammalia > Artiodactyla > Bovidae > Bison > Bison bison. The sequence continues at coordinate 156 of NW_011426657.1, forward strand.
GATTCCTTAATTTCTCTTTCTGATATTTCATTGTTAGTGTATAGGAATGCAAGTGATTTCTGTGTACTAATTTTGAATCCTGTGACTTTACGGAATTCATTGATTAGCTCTAGTCATTTCCTGAAAGTATTTTTAGGGTTTCTATGTATAGTATCATGTCGTCTGCAAACATGATAGTTTTACTTCTTTTCCAGTTTAGATTCCTTTTATTTTGTTTTCTTCTCTGATTACCATAGCTAGGACTTCCAAAACTATTTTGAATAATAGTGAAGACAGTGGGCACCCATGTCTTATTCCTGATCTTAGAGGAAATGTTTTCAGTTTTTCACCATTGAGAATAATGTTTGCCGTGGGTTTATCATATATGGCCTTTTTATGTTG
>NW_011426658.1:0-719 GCF_000754665.1 Bison bison bison
TGGCTTCTGGACACAAGCCTAGATGAGGTCTATTGGCCCTGCAGTCACTCGAGAGCAATCCCCAGCTTTCCTTCGCAACTCGAATGGAAGATTGGACTTCCCTGGGCCAACACAAGAGGCATCCCGAATTCCCCGTCGTAACTCGAGAATCCCGCCGCAACTCGAGAAAAACCACGTGGTTCCCCCGTCATCGCAAGATGAAGCCCTTTCCCGCTACAGCGTCTCAGGAGAGGTCCCACGTTAGGAATTGGAGGTCGAAACGGTACTTGGCACCCTTGATGCGCCCCCACAAAGTTCCCCGGCATCCCGGTCTCCCTGGAGAGGAACACCGAGGTTTTCCGGCACCACTTCCTCTGAGCCCCTTCTACCCTCCTGATCTCCACAGGAGGGTCGACTCCCCTGCTTTGACTGGAAGGGTTCCCGACCTTCCTTTCGCACGTCAGGATGAGGCCGGTCTCACGACGACATTCCAGACGTGGCCTCGTGGGTGCTTCCACATTACGAAGCACCCCGATTTCCCGGTCCCCTCTTGGTAAGAACCCGATGCCCGGACACCTCTCCGAACTCCACCCTGTGAATGAAGTCAACACGAAGGGGCAGTGACTCGCCCGTGCATCGTCCGGAAAAGACCCCCAGGTTCCAAATACCGCTCGACAAGTGGCCTCTCTCCCCGGGGACACCTCGAGAGGCAAGCGGAGTTCCATGCCTCAACCCAAGAC
>NW_011426659.1:0-586 GCF_000754665.1 Bison bison bison
TAAGATCAATGAGAGACATTAAAGGTATTCTGTGACAGTGTCTATGTATTAGGGTGAGTATACACTAAGAAGTGTACTAATGTATATACACACATCAACACACAGTGACTTGGCCCCTTTTGTTTGAGTTGAGAGCGTGATTACGAGTAGCACTCGAAAGGTGTAGTTTGTTAGAAGAAGAATTAGGTGCCACACATAAAGAGGTAAGTTTGATCAGTCATTGTGTAATTTCCGTGAAGGGTTTGTCATTTGAATCCTTTCATTTTAAAAAAGAATGAAAGCTGTAGTGGTGGGCATCAGATGTTATTTATCGTTCTGATTGAGGACCTGCCCACTGGGTTATTTTAATGACTAGTAAACTAGACTTGTGGCTCAGAGTTGCAGGGATCTCTTAAGTACCCCTTTTCCAGCAGAAGACAAATTCTGACTCTAATCACCTGGTGGTATTCGGGATGGATAGTATCACCATGTATTTTCTTTTTTATGTTGCGTTTTCAGTTTTAGACTTGAATTTTTCCAGGTGTTTTGCTGTCTTTACTTATTTCTTTACTCTAATTCAACTTTTGGTTTTAGCAGATGATTCTTA
>NW_011426660.1:0-678 GCF_000754665.1 Bison bison bison
GCACACCAGTTACCCTGGTGTGATGTCAGCCCCTCTGCATTGTTTATTTTAATTAAAACAGAAATTGCAGGTCTTAGGTGCTTGTAATTACAGCCTGTGAGCTAAATTGACAGAGGCCCCTAATTAACCTGAAACATGTCTACCTGGCTGGAGATGTAAGTTTGGACTTGAATGGTCCAAAGCATTGCATCGACTTTGAAAAGAGAACCGGGGAAGAGCTGGCATAGACTAGGATAGTGCAGTTTGCCTCCAAAAACAGCCTCATGGTGGCCTGTACCCTCTCACCCGCAGTGTGGGGTCAGTTTCATTTCATTTCTAAAGGGACATATTAGCGCAGAACACATTCAACAAAAGTGCATTAACAGCACTTGAAAATCAAGTAGTGGAATACACCATATCAATAAATTTTTAAAACCTGTACAATCATCAATAGATACAGAAAAAAATATTTGACAAAATTCATCAGCTTTCCTGATTAAGAACAAAAACACTCAACAAACTAGGAATAGAAGGGAACTTCCTCAACCTGATAAGGGACGTCTATGAAAGCCCACAGCCAACAGCATACTTAAGGATAAAAAACTGAATGTGTCTCCACTAAGATCAAGAACAATACAAGCATGCCCACTCTCATCACTCTACTCAACATTGTACTGGAAGTTCAAGCCAGACCAATTA
>NW_011426661.1:0-597 GCF_000754665.1 Bison bison bison
CAACTATAATTCAAAGAACCTTGCATTGGAGAATGAGAAAGTATATTTAATGATAATTACAATAAGGACTTCAGGTATATTTATTAAAAGACAGAAACACACAACTTTGTGTTTATTATGATCGACTCCCCTCTAATGTAAAACCCCAATTTAGTACTTTGATAAGGCTCTCATTGCCTCAGTAACCACAGTTGGACAAGAGGAACCTCTGTTGCCCTTGACCATTCTCTCCAACAGCCACCTAAAAACTCTTCCTTATGGGCAGTTAAGATTAGCAAAATTTGATGGGCTCTAAAGGGTTTAACGGCCATCAAAAAAAAAAAAATCAGGGGAAACTAATAAAAAACATGAAACAGGGCAAAGAACAAAATATCAAAAGGTAAATAGGTAGAGCCATGAACGGGGCAGGGTCGGGCCCTGGCTGGTGGGCGCGAGTGTCCCGCCTCATCTCCTTCAGCGCGAGCCACCGCCTCCACAGCAAATCTCTTAGTAATGAAGAAAACTTGAAATTTATTTGGGAATTGACAACAACCCAAATGGCCATGGGCACAATTACAAAGTTGTGGTGACACTACATGGAGAGGTTGATCCTGTTAC
>NW_011426662.1:0-681 GCF_000754665.1 Bison bison bison
GTCGAAATGGTACTTGGCACCCTTGATGCGACCCAGAAAGTGCACCGACATCCCGGTCTCCCTCGAGAGGAACACCGAGGTTTTCCGGCACCACTTCCTCTGAGCCCCTTCTACCCTCCTGATCTGGACAGGAGGGTCGACTCCCCTGCTTTGTCTGGAAGGGGTTCCCGACCTTCCGGTCGCACCTCAGAATGAGGCCAGTCTCACGACGACATTCCAGACGTGGCCTCATGGGTGCTTCCAGATTCCGAAGGACCCCGATTTCCCGGTCCCCTCTTGATAAGAACCCGATGCCCGGACACCTCTTCCAACTCCACCCTGTGAATGAAGTCAACACGAAGGGGCAGTGACTCGCCCGTGCATCGTCGGGAGAAGACCCCCAGGTTCCAAAAAGCGCTCGACAAGTGGCCTGTCTCCCCGGGAACACCTCGAGAGGCAAGCGGAGTTCCATGCCTCACCCCAAGACGAGGCCTGACTCTCCTGTCCCAAGTCTGCAGGGACCTTGCGATCGGAGTCTGAAGTCAGAGGAACCCTGAGGTTCCTGCCTCAACTGGAGATGAGGCCCTCTTCCAATGCACCAAACCCAGTGGAGTGCCGAGAGGCCCCTCCACCTCCAGTTTCCCTGACTTCTCAGACGCCACCATGAGAAGCGCCCTGAGGTCACCTGCACAAGTCGAGGGA
>NW_011426663.1:0-624 GCF_000754665.1 Bison bison bison
ACTGCGCATGCAGTGATCACGTGGCTGGTCGTTCACTGATCACGTGTTTATCATACGGTGGTCACGTGACTGAGAGGCGCTGATCACTTGACTGTACCGACAGTGATCACGGGGCTGAGCAGGCACTGATATCGTGACTGAGCATGCACTGATCATGTGCCGGGAGCCGGGGAGGCATTCCACTCTGGACAAACGTCATGAGGAAGGAGGCTCGGCATACGCAAAAGCCGGATCGAGCCTCAGGAGTCCACCCGGATATTCTCGATAATCTCCCCCCTAAAAAAAACCGGAGTCTGCCTACTGTATTGCTTTGTGCTCTCACCTCTGATTTCACTGGGGGCTGTCCCCCACCACCATCTCGCTCTCTCTGTCAAAGAGTTAACTTACAGCTCCAATTCATAAAGTTCCTTGTCATTCTTCCTTTTAACTTCCAGCTGAGTCTCCATCTGGAGCGCGGAACCCAACACGCTTACTAATTATGCCTGGGCTGCTAAGACCCACTCGAGAAGGTGTCTAGGGTGAGGCACCTTTCGCTATTCGAGAGGGCGCCTGCGGCCTACGTAAGTGGTCGCAAACTTCTTGTCTTGAAGTTTGATTGGTCTTCCGACGTAAACCAAGCTACTC
>NW_011426664.1:0-665 GCF_000754665.1 Bison bison bison
CATCCTGGGTGCACCACTGTAATTCCACTTAGAAATTGCTCACTCAGTGAGATAACAGGGATTGGTACCCTGGCTCCAGTGCTTCTGATGGCCAGAGTATGTACTTTCCCTATGACCTTCACGGTTTCGCTATCCAACTTCCATCACCTGGTTAGGTCAGTTTCTACACCTCATACTCACAAGCATACCGTCAGGTGCTTTTCATGCACATATGCACACACATGCTTGTGTACACACCAACATCCCTGAGAGGAATTGCACATATGTAGAAGTACAAACTTTCTTGTCCAGGAGCATCAACTTTGGTAAGCTACCCTATTTTTTTGTCCTGGTTATTTTCTTTCACTTTCTCATTGAACATGTGAAGTTGCACTTCCAGCTCTGTGACTTAGCCTCAAAGGTTACAAAATTTTGGTATTTGCTCCTGACAGGGACCGATCTGCAAAGCATCAGGCAGGGTTGGAAATGCTCGCCCTGGAGAGCTGAATGAGCTGTGCCTGCGTTCTGCATTCTCCCATCACCTTGGACAGCTTCACAGTACCAGTCACGCTGGCCTGATCCATTTCCTGTGCATTCTTTCAGGAGACCAGAAAACAAGGACGTCTGGGCTCAGCTGACTTGGAGAACTGCTTTCTCAGTGTGCTCCTATCTAGGTCATTCCTGGT
>NW_011426665.1:0-648 GCF_000754665.1 Bison bison bison
GCTATGAGAAAATATCACAGGGGGAGTAAATGTAATGGACATTTTATAAATTAAAAAAAATATATATAACTAGCCAATTCTTCAGGACTAAAATAGATCTACATCCACTGCCCGTCTACAATTAAACTCTCCTTATTTGTGTAGCTATGTTTTCATCTAGGCTGATTTGGAATGTAGGTTTATGTATAAGGCTCTAACATTTATTTTTCCTAGACTTACTACGTCCAGTTTAAGTAAAAGACTCAGTTGGTAGCGCAAGCAGGATGTCATAGGCAAGTATTTCGCCTGCCTCCACCGTCTCCCAGCTTCCTCTCTCAAGGCTGTGGGGTAAATACAGCAGGGATCTGCTGGATGAAACCACAGCTTTCATCCTTCCTCTGTGATTTCTCTGGCTCTCAAAATCCAGACTTTCAAACTTATGCACTGAATACCGAACATATTTAACACTGTCCTATTACCTTGTATTGATATTTAATTTCTGATACAAAATCTTCTCAATGAAACTGAAAAAAAAATTTGTTAAAAGTATCTTCCTTGCTTCATTTTAAAAAAAAAAAAAACAACCCTACATTAGCCTAGACCAGTGCTTTACATATTACAATGATTCATCAATTACTTTTAAGATAAGATCATTTAGGAGGGATGACT
>NW_011426666.1:0-616 GCF_000754665.1 Bison bison bison
TCGGTGTTCCTCTCCAGGGAGACCGGGATGCCGGGGCATTTTGTGGGTCGCATCAAGAGTGCCAAGTACCGTTTCGACCTCCAATACCTAACGTGGGACTTCTCCTGAGACACTTTAGCGGGAAAGGGCTTCATCTTGCGATGAAGGGGGAACCACGTGGATTTTCTCGAGTTGGGGCAGGATTATCGAGTTACGACGGGGAATTCAGGATGCCTCTTGTGTTGGCCCAGGGAAGTCCAATCTTCCATTCGAGTTGCGAAGGAAAGCTGGGGATTGCTCTCGAGTGACTGCAGGGCCAACAGACCTCATCTAGGCTTGTGTCCAGAAGCCAGTGTTCCTCTCCAGGGGGGAAAGCGATCTCGGGGTTGCATTCCAGACGCACCCGGGGAGACAGGCATCCATCTCGAGTGGAAGCAAAGAACCCCGCTCTGCTCTCGAGTCGCGACGGGTATCTCTTGGAGCTCACTGGGTGGACTAAAGGGAGTCAAGCCTCCTGAGGCGTTTGGACAGAGGTCGAGAGATTGGTCTCTAGGCCATACAGGAGAAGAAGGCCCTCAAGTCGCGATGACGGGGGAGGCTCGGGCTTGTTCTCGAGCGGCGGCCCCAGTGTGCGGTT
>NW_011426667.1:0-548 GCF_000754665.1 Bison bison bison
ACAATGCTACATGTAGCCAGAAAATCTTATTTAAAACATGTCCATATTTGTTTTGTATGGATTTGTATTAATTTCTTTTTGAGTACTTACGATGTGCTTGTCACTCAATCCTGCAACTTTCCACATCCGGGTATATGGCCTGCAGGCTCCAATCAAGAGCTTAACATGTATTATCTCATTTTATCCTCACTCTCTTCCTGTGAGACAGGTTTTATTATCTGCATTTTAGAGGTGTGGAGTCCAAGTACAGAGTAAAGAAGCAGGCCTGAGGTCCCACCCAGATGAACCCACTGATCAGGACCCAAACTTAAGCAGTTGCCCTCTAGTCCTGGAGCTCCTTTCAACAGTGCTGCGTCAGGACAGGAAGGGAACTATGGTGGGGGTTGGGGGAGTGTGCACACAACAACACAACCAGCCTGGAAGATGAGAGGTGAGGCTGGCTGGCTATGAGGCCTTAGGAAAGCTGCTCAATATTTCTGTGATGCAGATGCAGCATTACTCTTCTACCTAAGGTTTTGTTTAAATTGCAAATGTAAAATAAAATTTCT
>NW_011426668.1:0-842 GCF_000754665.1 Bison bison bison
GGTGAGAGCAACAAAGACAATACTAGGTAGGCAGACTTTCCGGTTTTTTGGGGGGGAGATGCTCGAGAATATCCGGGTGGACTCCTGAGGCTCGATCCCGCATTTGCGTATGCCGAGCTTCCTTCCTCATGACCTTTGTCTAGAGTGGAATGCCTCCTCCCCTCCCGGCACATGATCAGTGCATGCTCAGTCACGATATCAGTGCCTGCTCAGCCACGTGATCACTGACGGCACAGTCACGTGATCAGCGCCTCTCTGTCACATGACCATTGCCATCTGAGCTGCGTGATTCCTGTCGGCTCATCTGCTTGACAATTGCCAGCTGAGCTGCGTGATTCCTGCCTGGTCACGTGCTTGATTATTGCCAGTTGAGCAGCATGATTCATCACCGCTGAGCTCCATGCTTATTGCCTGCTGATTGCGTGGTTCGTGTCTGCTCAGCTCTTTGAGTATTGCCTCCTGAGGTCCCTGTTCGGTCGCCACCTGCCGGGGACCAGCCCCAACTGATCCACGGTATTCGAAGGAGAGATGGCCTAGGCGACTATTTATATGCTAATCAGAGATGTCAAGAATAGTAGTATGAGGAGAGCTCAGTAGGAAAATTCGGTGGAGAAAAGAGACTGAGTAGCTTGGTTTACGCGGAAGACCAATCAAACTTCAAGTCAAGAAGTTTGCACCACTTACGTAGGCCGCAGGCACCCTCTCGAATAGCGAAAGGTGCCTCACCCTAGACACCTTCTCGAGTGGGTGTTAGCAGCCCAGGCATAATTAGTAAGCGTGGTGGGTTCCGCGCTCCAGATGGAGACTCAGCTGGAAGTTAAAGGGAAGAATGACAAGGAACT
>NW_011426669.1:0-899 GCF_000754665.1 Bison bison bison
GTGATCAAGATAACAGCTAACGCTTGAGTGCCTCATTTTCTGTAACTTTCCCCTCTGCTTTCCAACTTAGAAAAAATTACAGGAATAGTTCAAGAACTCCCATATACGCATTTCCTTTTTTAACGATAGATTGGTCTTGCTTGTTCTAGGACGTCATACAAAAGGGCTCATACAGTACGTCCTCATGCGTTCAGACTCTTTCAGCATTGTGTTTTTGAGATGCAAGGGTGATTGTCATTCCTATTCATTGATGAATTGCATTCCATTGAAAAAATACACCAGAATTTGCTCACCTATTTTCCTGTTGCTAGAGAAGGAATTTGGGTTGTTTTCTGGTTTGGACTGTTAGGAATAAAGCTACTGTAGATTTTTTATGAAAGTCTTTTTTGTGGGCATATGTTTTTATTTCTCTTGGCTAAATACCTAGGGCTGAAAAGTTGAATCTTAAGGCAGGTTTATGGATTGAAAGTTGATTAATTTTTTTTTTTTAAGTATAAGAAATTTTTATGTATTAGAAGTTACCAAATTTCAGTTTTTAGAGTGGTTGTGCCATTTTACATTCTCATCATCTGTGTCTGAGTGCTCTGGTTGCTCCATATCCTGGGCAACCATTGATGTTATTCGTCTTTTAAATTTTCACGGATCTGGTGTGTGGCACTGGTGGTCTCTCCCTGGTGGCCGCCAGTGGTTAAGCACTTTTTCGTGTGCTTGTTATCCGTTTGTATGTCTTGTTTTGGAGTATCCTTGTGTCTGTGTATTCTGTCTCTTTATCCTAGTTGTAGAGTCTTTTTATATATTCTGGGTAATAGTCCTTTACCAGATACATGTCTTGCAGATTATTTTTTCCCTGGCTGTGGCTTGCTTATTCATTTTTCTCAGTGGTGGTGGTTTAGTTGCTC
>NW_011426670.1:0-635 GCF_000754665.1 Bison bison bison
GGGTGCGGTTTCTCACGAGGTATGACGGCGAGGTCAGTGAGCCTCTCGTGGGGGCGGCCCAGGGGAAGTCGGGTCTCCATGCGAGTGGCGAGGGGGAGCGCGTCATTGCTCTCGAGTCATGGTATGGGAATCTGGCCTCGAGACGTGTTGAAGAAGGTCTCTCGAGGTCTTTCTCGGGTTGAGGCAGGAAACCCTGGCGTCCCTCGACTTGTGCAGTGACCTCAGGGGGCTTCTCATGGTGGCTCTGAGAAGTCAGGGAAACTGGAGGTGGGAGGGGCCTCTCGGGACTCCACGGGGTTTGGTGCATTGGAAGAGGGCCTCATCTCCAGTTGAGGCAGGAACCTCAGGGTTCCTCTGATTTCAGACTCCGATCGCAGGGTCCCTGCAGACTGGGGACAGGAGAGTCAGGCCTCATCTTTGGTTGAGGCGTGGAACTCCGCTTGCCTCTCGAGGTGTCCCCGGGGAGAGAGGCCACTTGTCGAGCGGTATTTGGAACCTGGGGGTTTTTTCCGGACGATGCACGGGCGAGTCACTGCCCCTTCGTGTTGACTTCATTTCACAGGATGGAGTTCGGAGAGGTGTCCGGGCATCGGGTTCTTATCAAGAGGGGACCGGGAAATCGGGGGTGCGTTCGC
>NW_011426671.1:0-569 GCF_000754665.1 Bison bison bison
GTCAAAGTATCGGAGAAATGGATGAGACGACCTTGGTTGAAGTAACTTTGGTTACTTAGATTGGAAAACTTGGTATCAATGTTTATTATTTTTCCTTTTCACCTCTCATAACATCAACAAACAGGACCCCTGCTAGTGTAGGCTGTGCTGTCCTTAGGAAGCTTACATTAAACATAGTGTGCCTTGGGGAGATATGACATATACATAAAAGCTCAGATGAATGCCTTGAGATTATTTACACTTAAGTGACCTAATAAGTATATTCCAAATGGAGGATCTGGCATCAATTACTCATGTGCCATACAGTTGTCAAACTCCTTTCCCTTTATTCTTCAAAACATATTATACACAAGTTTAAATCTTATTTTAATCTTTTAATTACCCATGTCTTGAATTATCAGTCACACAAAGATGACTACAGCCATTTCCTAGCAAGCCTCTTTATCTTCCAATTCATGCTAACATTCCCTGCTAAATATAAACATTTCCCAAATCTATTGTTTTTGTTTACTCCCTGCTCCCTAGATCAGGGAAACACCCTAGATCTCCTTACTTCAAAAATTATGTGG
>NW_011426672.1:0-516 GCF_000754665.1 Bison bison bison
ATAACTTTCCTTCCAAGGAGTAAGCGTCTTTTAATTTCATGGCTGCAATCACCATCTGCAGTGATTTTGGAGCCAAAAAAATAAATAAATAAAGTCTGACATTGTTTCCACTGTTTCCCCATCTATTTCCCACGAAGTGATGGGACCAGATGCCATGATCTTCATTTTCTGAATGTTGAGCTTTAAACCAACTTTTTCACTCTCCACTTTCACTTTCAACAAGAGGCTTTTTGGTTTCTCTTCACTTTCTGCCATAAGGTTGGTGTCATCTGCATATCTGAGGTTATTGATATTTCTCCTGGCAATCCTGATTCCAGCCTGTGCTTCTTCCAGCCCAGTGTTTCTCATGATGTACTTTGCATAGTGGTTAAATAAGCAGGGTGACAATATACAGCCTTGATGTACTCCTTTTCCTATTTGGAAGCAGTCTGTTGTTCCATGTCTAGTTCTAACTGTTGCTTCCTGACCTGCAAATAGGTTTCTCAAGAGGCAGGTCAGGTGGTCTGGTATTCCCAT
>NW_011426673.1:0-724 GCF_000754665.1 Bison bison bison
AATACATTTTTCCTTTTATGCTTTTTTTTTTTAAAGGGCTTCCCTGGTGGCTCAGATGGTAAAAGCGTCTGCCTGTAATGTGGGAAACCCAGGTTCGATTCCTGGGTCGGGAAGATCCCCTGGAGAAGGAAATGGCAATCCACTCCAGCACTCTTGCCTGGAAAATCCCATGGACAGAGACGCCTGATAGGCTACAGTCCATGGGGTCGCAAAGAGTTGGAAATGCCTTCACTTCCACTTTCATGCCTTTTTAGGTGGTCAATGTATTTTATGATTAAAACTAAAGTATTATAAAATTCTGATTACTTTATACTAACTAGAAAATATCTATTGATGAAATGCAATAGTGTATAAAATACAAGTAGCCCCAAACTTTCCTGTTTTCTCTTCTCTAATGGACTAAAGAGAAAAACAGAGGTTTAGACTCTGATAACAGCTCCTTCTGCTGCTAGCTGTTCCCATAAGAACCTTTCTTTTGATTTTGGCCAGCTCTCACGCTCTCATCTTTGATGAGTCACTAATCTTGGGACTGGTTTGGGGTCATCACTGGGGGAAAATTGTGAAGTAACCCAAGCGTTTGTTTGGTATGCCCCAGATTGCTTTGGCATGTACTTCCTGTCTCTGGCACTCTTTTTTTTTTTTTTCCTAGGCCCTCCTATCAACTTTTCCTTTCCAATCATATCAATCATTTACATATTAGTAGGACTTTAACTCGGAGAAGGCA
>NW_011426674.1:0-865 GCF_000754665.1 Bison bison bison
TTAAGACCTTTTCTTCAGAAAACTTATTTTTCTCTAAAGGTGGTTGGTCAGGAGCCACCCTCCAAAAAAGCATTAGATAAAGTTGCATTCCTACAGAGCAAAGGTGTGGTGGGCTATAACAAGAAAAAAGAATTAACTCAAGGGTCCCAGGTTACAAATATTAAAGCTACTACTTACACCAAATATATTAATCAATACACTGCCAGGGACACAGCAGGTAAGGGATATGGAACCTTAGCAGCAAACAATGGCCCAACAAGTGAAAAACCATTCACCAATACAATTTCTAATCAATCTTTTAACTACTCAAAAGAAATCTGTGTTTAGACAGTTTAGAACATCTCCTGCCTCTCACAGTTGGGAGGCTCTGAACAGTCACATGTGGCCGGAAAAACCTATTCAGGCAGGCTAGAGGATTTCCAAAGGAGTTTGTAGGTTAAACACTGTCACACCCAGGAATTATTAACTGGAACTGGAAGCTAACTCTTTTTTCAGAGAGAGGTAGTGGGGGAGAGCCCCCCGTAAAGTCAGAGGTTTAGATGAAAGCGCAAGCAGAAAGTAGGCCGACTTTGGTTTTGGGGGTATATGCTCGAGAATTTCCAGGGGGACTCCTGAAGCTCGATCCCGCCTTTGCGTATGCCGAGCCTCCTTCCTCATGACCTTTGTCATGGGCGGAGTACCTCACTGGCTCCCAGCAGTGATAGAATTCCAGTTGAGCTATTCCAGATCCTGAAAGATGATGCTGTGGAAAGTGCTGCACTCAATATGCAATATGCAATATGCACTCAATATGCAATATGCCGGCTCACGGCACTAGGGGAATCTGGCCTCGAGACGTGTTGAAGAAGGTCTCTCGAGGTCTTTC
>NW_011426675.1:0-504 GCF_000754665.1 Bison bison bison
TTGATTCCAGATGGTCTTTAAAGAAAATTCTTCAGATATCGATTTTACTTGAGCAGTTTTTAACTGTATTTATTAATGGGTTGAACCAAGTCCTTTTCCTTCTAGTGAAAAAAGACCAATATAGAATGGTAAACTATGTCTACTCCAGGTTTAGTTAATCTGATAAATCGGCTCTTGAGTACTCTAGATGAGTCACCTCAAAGGAAGACTGCCAAACTCTTAACCTTCAACTTCATCAAATGAAGGCTCCTAAAATAAAACCAAAACCTTCTCAGTTTCTGCTATTATTGGAAAGAGCCAGGTCATTAGAAAAAAGATTATACAGATCTACATTCTTTATGCATCTTCATTCCTCTAACCAGCCCTCAGTGTCTCTCCGATTGTCAATGATGGGACTCCAAGGACTACAGGGGCTCTCCCAATCCTCCTGTTATTGGGTTGGAAAACATTTTTACCAGATTAGGCATGGATCTCTTCAGTCCTAATTGATACATGAGTCAATCT
>NW_011426676.1:0-510 GCF_000754665.1 Bison bison bison
TCTTGCCTGGAGAATCCCAGGGACAGGGGAGTCTGGTGAGCTGCCATCTATGGGGTCGCACAGGGTCGGACACGACTGAAGCAACTTAGCAACAGCAGCAGCTCAGGAAATTAAAGGAGTGTAGAAATTCTATATACTGTAGCTAGTTTCACTGGGGGCGGGGGGCTGGGGAACTGTGCCTTGCTATCTTATGTAGCCATTAGTATCGAAACTGGGACCTTGGACTTCCCTAGTGGTCAAGTGGTTAAGAATCCTCCTGCCAGTTTGATACTGGGGGCACCAGTTTGATCCCTGATCCAGGAAGATCCCACATGCTTCGGGACAGCTGAGCCCAGGTACCACAACTACTGAAGCCTCTATTCCCTAGAGTCTGTGTTCTGCAACAGAGAAGCTGCTGCAATGAGAAGCCCGCACACTGCAACTAGAGAGTAGCCCCCACTCACTGCAGCTAGAGAAGCCTGCACTCAGCAGTGAAGACCCAGCACAGCCAAATAAATAAATAAAAAGTTT
>NW_011426677.1:0-536 GCF_000754665.1 Bison bison bison
ATTGCTTAGCTCAAGGTTTGTCTGGGAAATTCTTACACATCAGGAGATGGCTCCGAGGTGGATTTCTACAAAGAACATCCATGCAAAGGACAAGCCTGCACAGCTCTGTGCACATCAGCCCCCTTCCCCCCCCTCACAGCCAGCAGCATTTCCAAGTGACCTCCTAAGGCCTTCGCCAAACTACAGGGGCACCTCTGGGTTTCCTGTTTCCCTCATTTTTTCGGAATCTTTTCTAAAAAAAAGAAACAAAAAACAAATTAAAAAAAAAAACAAACAAAAAACCCCGTATATTCTTCGTAGAATGCCACAGTGGAAGGAAAACAGGCCTTCAATATTAAGACCTAAATTTGCAAAAAACTTGGAGCTTGGTGTTTTGTTTTGTTTTGTTTGAATTCAAACCACCACTATCATTTACAATTTTTACACGTTCTAATTATTCGGTTCCTAAAACACCAAACTTGTACTGCACACGGCCCCATGGAAAGGCCCCCTCAGCAGGACAGCCACAGATGCTGCCATCGAAAGGGCAGCAGGGT
>NW_011426678.1:0-516 GCF_000754665.1 Bison bison bison
ATAGACTAGATGGATCTCCTTGCAGTCCAAGGGACTCACAAGAGTCTTCTCCAATACCACAGTTCAAAAGCATCAATTCTTCAGCGCTCAGCTTTCTTTATAGTACAACTCTTACATCCATACATGACCACAGGAAAAACCATAGCCTTGACTAGACGGAACTTGTTGGCAAGGTAATGTCTCTGCTTTTGAATATGCTATCTAGGTTGGTCATAACTTTTCTTCCAAGGAGTAAGCGTCTTTTAATTTCATAGCTGCAGTCACCATCTGCAGTGATTTTGGAACCCAAAACAATAAAGTCTTACACTGTTTCCCCTGTTTCCCAATCTATTTGCCATGAAGTGATGGGACCAGATGCCGTGATCTTTGTTTTCTGAATGTTGAGCTTTAAGCCAACTTTTTCACTCTCCACTTTCACTTTCATCAAGAGGCTTTTTAGTTCCTCTTCCCTTTCTGCCATAAGGGGGGTGTCATCTGCATATCTGAGGTTATTGATATTTCTCCCAGCAATCTTGA
>NW_011426679.1:0-583 GCF_000754665.1 Bison bison bison
ACTCTATCTATCACGATCTAGGCCCTTAATCTATTTCTCACTTCCACTGTATAATCATAAGAGATTTGATTTAGGTCATACCTGAATGGTCTAGTGGTTTTCCCTACTTTCTTCAATTTAAGTCTGAATTTGGCAATAAGGAGTTCATGGTCTGAGCCACAGTCAGCTCCTGGTCTTGTTTTTGCTGACTCTGTAGAGCTTCTCCATCTTTGGCTGCAAAGAATATAATCAATCTGATTTCGGTGTTGACCATCTGGTGATGTCCATGTGTAGAGTCTTCTCTTGTGTTGTTGGAAGAGGGTGTTTGTTATGACTTGTGCATTTTCTTGGCAAAACTCTATTAGTCTTTGCCCTGCTTCATTCTGTATTCCAAGGCCAAATTTGCCTGTTACTCCAGGTGTTTCTTGACTTCCTACTTTTGCATTCCAGTCCCCTATAATGAAAAGGCATCTTTTTTGGGTGTTAGTCTAAAAGGTCTTATAGGTCTTCAGTAGAACCGGTCAACTTCAGCTACTTCAGCGTTACTGGTTGGGGCATAGGCTTGGATTACTGTGATATTGAATTGGTTTGCCTTGGAAACGAC
>NW_011426680.1:0-612 GCF_000754665.1 Bison bison bison
TTGAGAGCAATGACGCGCTCCCCCCTCGCCATTCGCATCGGAGACCCGACTTCCTGGCCCCCCACGAGAGACTCACTGACCTCGCCGTCGTACCTCGTGAGAAACCGCACACTGGGGCCGCCGCTCGAGAACAACCCCGAGCCTCCCCCGTCATCGCGACTTGAGGGCCTTCGTCTCCTGTATGACCTAGAGACCAATCTCTCGACCTCTCTCCAAACGCCTCAGGAGGCTTGACTCCCTTTAGTCCACCCAGTGAGCTCCAAGAGATACCCGTCGCGACTCGAGAGCAGAGCGGGTTTCTTTGCTTCCACTCGAGATGCATGCCTGTCTCCCCAAGTGCGTCTGCAATGGAACCCCGAGATCCCTTTTGCCCCTGGAGAGGAACACTGGCTTCTGGACACAAGCCTAGATGAGGTCTATTGGCCCTGCAGTCACTCGAGAGCAATCCCCAGCTTTCCTTCGCAACTCGAATGGAAGATTGGACTTCCCTGGGCCAACACAAGAGGCATCCTGAATTCCCCGTCGTAATTCGAGAATCCTGCCGCAACTCGAGAAAATCCACGTGGTTCCCCCGTATCGCAAGATGAAGCCCTTTCCCGCTACCAGTGTCTC
>NW_011426681.1:0-622 GCF_000754665.1 Bison bison bison
AGAGGAACACTGAGGTTTTCCGGCACCCCCTCCTCTGAGCCCTTTCTCCCCTCCTGATCTGGACAGGAGGGTCGACTCCCCTGCTTTGTCTGGAAGGGGTTCCCGACCTTCCGGTCGCACCTCAGGATGAGGCCGGTCTCACGAAGACATTCCAGACGTGGCCTCGTGGGTGGTTCCACGTTCCGTAGGACCCCGATTTCCCGGTCCCCTCTTGAGAAGAACCCGATGCCCGGACACCTCTCCGAACTCCACCCTGTGAATGAAGTCCACACGAAGGGGCAGTTTTTCCGTGCACCGTTACGGAAAAAAAAACCCAGGTTCCAAATACAGCTCGACAAGCGGCCTCTCTCCCCGGGGACATCTCGAGAGGCAAGCGGAGTTCCATGCCTCAACCCAAGACGAGGCCTGACTCTCCTGTCCCCAGTCTGCAGGGACCCTGCGATCGGAGTCTGAAATCAGACGGTACCCTGCGGTTCCTGCCTCAACTGGAGATGAGGCCCTCTTCCAATGCACCAAACCCAGTGGGGTCCCGAGACGGCCCCTCCCACCTCCAGTTTCCCTGGCTTCTCAGAGCCACCGTGAGAAGCTCCCTGAGGTCACCTGCACAAGTCGACGGGAACCC
>NW_011426682.1:0-542 GCF_000754665.1 Bison bison bison
GATACAGGCAGGAGGAGGAGAGTTTGAAAAGGTGGGGGGCCTGGGGAGGCGAGGGGAGCTCTAGCCCCCTTTCTGATCCTCCGCTGCGCCTTTCCTGGTCGTAGACCCTCACGGGATCGTCCCCTTTCGCAACTCCTAGCTCAGCCGCCGGGTTTCTATTTCATGAACTGTCTCTTTAAAGAGGATCTGCTCGGCCATCCAGAAAGAACCCGGGGAGAGGGAGAAAGGGAGCTATCTCCCGCCGCCCCAGAGTGATCGGAAGCCAGACGGGCTCCTCTTTCAGTAAATTTTTAAAGTGACAGCAGCCTCCTCTGGCGGGAGAGGTCACAAAAAGGTCGCTAAGACTCAGTCCTATAGGGTCAGACTGATTACGGATGCACCATCCCCCTTAAACATGTAGATTTCTCTGGGTAAACAACCAAGTGGGGAGATCTCGCCAGGCAGGATTTCTTTCCCAGGGAAATATCCTCTGTTTAGGTGTCCTAGAAGCACAAGTGTGTGTGTGCGTGTGCGTATGTGTGTGTGTGTGTGTGTGTGTGTGT
>NW_011426683.1:0-506 GCF_000754665.1 Bison bison bison
TAGTTACCATGTTGCACATTACAGCCTCAGAATGTACTCCTCTTACAATGGGAAGTTCACACTCTTTAACCAATATCCCCTCATTTCCCCCAACTCCAGCCCTTGGCAGCCACCATTCTATTCTCTATTTCTATGACTTCAACTTTTTAGATGCCACATGTAAGTGATCTCATACAGTATTTGTTTTTGTCTGAATTGCTTCACTTAGCTTAATGCCCTCAAGTTTCATCTACACAGTCACAAATGGCAAGATCTCCTTTTTAATGGCTTAATAATATTCTGTTGAATACACATACCACTTTCATTTAAGCATTACTCCATTTATGGACACAGGTTGTTTCTATGTCTTAGAATAACTATGAGTAACGCTGCAATATACATGGGAGTTCAGATATCTAAGAGAATGCTTTCATTTCCTTTGAATAAATACCCAGAGGTGAAATTGCTGGATCATGTGGTAGTTCTATCCTTCTTTACGTCTTTTTTTCCTTTTTTTTTTTTTTGTA
>NW_011426684.1:0-561 GCF_000754665.1 Bison bison bison
TGGTTCCACATTCCGTAGGACCCCGATTACCCGGTCCCCTCTTGATAAGAACCCGATGCCCGGACACCTCTCCGAACTCCACCCTGTGAATGAAGTCAACACGAAGGGGCAGTTTTTCCGAGCATCGTTCGGAAAAAACCCCAGGTTCCAAATACAGCTCGACAAGCGGCCTCTCTCCCCGGGGACATCTCGAGAGGCAAGCGGAGTTCCATGCCTCAACCCAAGACGAGGCCTGACTCTCCTGTCCCCAGTCTGCAGGGACCCTGCGATCGGAGTCTGAAATCAGAAGTACCTGCGGTTCCTGCCTCAACTGGAGATGAGGCCCTCTTCCAATGCACCAAACCCCGTGGGGTCCCGAGAGGCCCTCCCACCTCCTGTTTCCCTGGCTTCTCAGAGCCACCGTGAGAAGCCCCTGAGGTCACCTGCACAAGTCGAGGGAACCCAGGGTTTCCTGGCCTCAACCCGAGAAAGACCTCGAGAGACCTTCTTCAACGCGTCTCGAGGCCAGATTCCCCTACCATGGCTCGGGAGCAGTGACGCGCTCCCCCTCGCCACTCGCAT
>NW_011426685.1:0-546 GCF_000754665.1 Bison bison bison
ATAGTAAAGTTGCAGGATATAAAATCAACACACAGAAATCCCTTGCATTCCTATACACTAATAATGAGAAAACAGAAAGAGAAATTAAGGAAACAATTCCATTCACCATTGCAACGGAAAGAATAAAATACTTAGGAATATATCTACCTAAAGAAACTAAAGACCTATATATAGAAAACTATAAAACACTGGTGAAAGAAATCAAAGAGGACACTAATAGATGGAGAAATATACCATGTTCATGGATTGGAAGAATCAATATAGTGAAAATGAGTATACTACCCAAAACAATTTATAGATTCAACGCAATCCCTATCAAGCTACCAACAGTATTCTTCACAGAGCTAGACAAATAATTTACACAATTTGTACGGAAATACAAAAAACCTCGAATAGCCAAAGCGATCTTGAGAAAGAAGAATAGGAACTGGAGGAATCGAACCTACCTGACTTCAGGCTCTACTACAAAGCCACAGTATAGACAGTATGTACTGACAAGACAGAATATAGATCAATGGACAAAATAGAAAGCCCAGAGATAAATCC
>NW_011426686.1:0-520 GCF_000754665.1 Bison bison bison
CTGTAGTTCAGGGGTTCCTGCTTATAATCCCAGGACCCAAACTGATATCATCAATCTGTGAGCAAATTGCAAGCCTGGATTCATGTTAATGCTCTTTGTCTTGTACAACTTGGAATGTTGTCAAGCCTGGGGCTTGGTTGGCCAGCCCCGCTCCAGGGGCTCAACAATCTCAAGATTCATCTCCCATCTTATCTGTGGTGCTGCAAGTCTTGCACTCACAGCAGACAGTCACTCCCGGTCACTCACAGTCAGGGCAGTGTCCAGGCAGGTTAGAAGCAAGGCCAGAGGCCTGTGTTGCTTTGTCTCTGAAGCCTAAACAAGACTATCTATTTTACTCCCTAACATGGGGGTAGCAATAAGTGACTTTAAAAAGCTATGCAGGAGATTCTGATGTAGCCAGTGTCTGACAGCCACTACCTTAGAATACTTATCTGCCAGTTTCTTGTGGCTTCTTTTCTTCCAGGCAGTGTTAGGTAGAGCCCAGGGTTTGGAATCGGAGTCCTTGGTGCCATATTGTGAC
>NW_011426687.1:0-505 GCF_000754665.1 Bison bison bison
TCAAGAGTCCTCTCCAACACCACAATTCAAAAGCATCAATTCTTTGGCGCTCAGCCTTCTTCACAGTCCAACTCTCACATCCATACATGACCACAGGAAAACCATAGCCTTGACTAGACGAACCTTTGTTGGCAAAGTAATGTCTCTGCTTTTGAATATGCTCTCTAGGTTGGTCATAACTTTCCTTCCAAGGAGTAAGCGTCTTTTAATTTCATGGCTGCAGTCACCATCTGCAGTGATTTTGGAGCCCCAAAACATAAAGTCTGACACCATTTCCACTTTTTCCCATCTATTTGCCATGAAGTGATGGGACCAGATGCCATGATCTCGTTTTCTGAATGTACAGCTTGAAGCCAACTTTTTCACTCTCCTCTTTCACTTTCATCAAGAGGCTTTTTAGTTCCTCTTCACTTTCTGCCATAAGGGTGGTGTCATCTGCATATCTGAGGTGATTGATATTTCTCCTGGCAATCTTGATTCCAGCTTGTGTTTCTTCCAGTCCAGC
>NW_011426688.1:0-535 GCF_000754665.1 Bison bison bison
CTTACTTAGAGTCAATTGGTTATGAATTTTAATCACATCTTCAAATTACCTTCATAGCAACAGCTGGATTAGTATTTGATTTGATTAGTATTTGAAAACTGTAGACAATAGCTTAACCAAATCCACACAGCCAAAGTCCATCACATCATAATGATGATATACTGTTATAGCATTGATTTTCTCATTTGGGGCACCCAAAGGCAAATGCTCTTATAAGTTGATGCAGGATCAAGATACTAAGGACATTCTCATGCTTTGTGGATTTTTTTTCCTCCCTGTTTCTATAATTGAGCCCTGTCTTATGTGCATCCTACTAACAGTTCTACCAATTTCATTTATTCACAAGTGGAAGAAGCATCACCAGGAATTTTTGGCACTGGCACAAAAGGGTTCCTGTTGAAAGTTTTGCTTTTTAAGTTAGTTAGTGATTTTGTCTTTATATTGTTTAAAATATAAAATATAGTTTCATGGTTTAGGATATTTTTACTTCAGTTCAGTTGCTCAGTCGTGTCCGACTTTGCGACCCCATGAATTG
>NW_011426689.1:0-521 GCF_000754665.1 Bison bison bison
ATCGCTTCACTGTTTTGAGCCAGTTTTCTCATCAGTAAATGAGGATAAAAATGGTACCTATCTCGTGATGTTGATGTGAAGACTAAGCAAGGTGATGTCTTGCAATGCTTAGCTTTGGTGCCTGGAATCCAAGCCTTCAATAAATGTTAGAAGACACAATTTGAGGAGGGAGGCGACCCTGAGAGTGGAGTTATAAGGTGCTCCTGGTTGGCTACTCAAGAGCTACATTGTCCATTCTGGCTTAGAAGTAGAGCTCTAATATTTTTTCATGAATCACTTGGTCAGCCATGCATATTGCAAGAAATTATACAGCTCCCTAGCTCCTATCCCATGAGAAGCTGGGTCCTTGAATCATGTCTGGTTTATGTCAATCATGGTTGCTCCTTTCTGCTTTCCACTGATAGATTTACATGAGGTCA
Organism: Bison bison bison; assembly: GCF_000754665.1. Taxonomy (NCBI): domain Eukaryota; kingdom Metazoa; phylum Chordata; class Mammalia; order Artiodactyla; family Bovidae; genus Bison; species Bison bison. The sequence continues at coordinate 420 of NW_011426689.1, forward strand.
TGTGACATGCTTGTGGCCAATAAAAGTGAGAGAAAATCTGCTAAGCAGTTCTTGAGATGTCTTTAATCTCACCCTTGAAAAGATGAAAACACAGATGCATGT
>NW_011426690.1:0-723 GCF_000754665.1 Bison bison bison
CTGTATGTCCTAGAGACCAACCTCTCGACCTCTCTCCAACGCCTCAGGAGGCTTGACTCCCTTTAGTCCACCCAGTGAGCTCCAAGAGATACCCGTCGCGACTCGAGAGCAGAGCGGGGTTCTTTGCTTCCACTCGACATGAATGCCTGTCTCCCCGGGTGTGTCTGGAATGCAACCCTGAGATCCCTGTCACCCCTAGAGAGGAACATTGGCTTCTGGACAGAAGCCTAGATGAGGTCTATTGGCCCTGCAGTCACTCGAGAGAAATCCCAGCTTTCCTTCGCAACTCGAATGGAAGATTGGACTTCCCTGGGCCAACACAAGAGGCATCCTGAATTCCCCGTCGTAACTCGAGAATCCTGCCGCAACTCGAGAAAATTCACGTGTTCCCCGTCATCGCAAGATGAAGCCCTTTCCCGCTACAGTGTCTCAGGAGAAGTCCCACGTTAGGTATTGGAGGTCGAAACGGTACTTGGCACCCTTGATGCGACCCACAAAGTTCCCGGACATCCCGGTCTCCCTCGAGAGGAACACCGAGGTTTTCCGGCACCACTTCCTCTGAGCCCCTTCTACCCTCCTGATCTGGACAGGAGGGTCGACTCCCCTGCTTTGTCTGGAAGGGGTTCCCGACCTTTCGGTCACACCTCAGGATGAGGCCGGTCTCACGACGACATTCCAGACGTGGCCTCGTGGGTGGTTCCACATTCCGAAGGACCCCGATTT
>NW_011426691.1:0-536 GCF_000754665.1 Bison bison bison
CATTGAATACATTTAGATTTATTAAGAACTCACTTCTTGCTTCCTGTGGAAGCTCTGTCATGGGCCAACATTAATCAGAGAGTTGTGTTAGGGAACCACTGACTTAAAGGAAAACAAACTAATATCAGACAGTCCTGACTAATTCAACTGCAGTTACAAAAATAATAATAATGTTAAAATCGCTTGTTTTTAAAAGTTAAGAAAAAGAATTGTATGTGTGCTGATTTACTAAATCAGTATCTTGGAGAAAATCTGCCCATTGTGCTGGAGGAGGCAATCTGTTCCTTTGTAAAGGTTAAATAATACACTTGAAAAATTCATCAGAGCAGCTGAGTTAGCAGACTTATGTCACGCCTCATTACTAAGAAAGGCAATAAATGTAAGTTTAATACTTTATCTTCCCATTAGAACAAAAAGATGAAAGGAGACAAAAATCTACAAAACTTGTCACAGCACTGTCATACACATATATTCACACCAAATGACCTAGAAGTCAAGGCAGATTATGGTTATTATGTATTCTTAGTTTTGCCACT
>NW_011426692.1:0-654 GCF_000754665.1 Bison bison bison
AGTATGTCTGAGCCTGTTTCTGTTTAGGTTCTGTTCTGTTCACCGTGTATGGTTGGTAGGTTCTGCATGGAAACGACTGATCTGAGGTATTTCATGTAGCATAATACCCTCTAAAGGTCTCTCCAGGTTCCTGCAGTACTGTGAGATTTCATTCCCTTCTGGTGGTTGAGTCCCCATTCCTCTGGTGTGTGTGTGTCGTGTGTGTCTGCATGCGCGTGAGCACGCGTGCACGTGAATAGATCCAAGGCATAGGCACACAGACTAGAGTTCTATCATGATGTGTGTACGGAAGTCGACCTAGGTATAGGGGTCGATCCCACACATGCACACATCCGTATCTTCTTTGTCCCTTCCCTCCTGGGCACCCTGTGGAGTTGCTGGGTTGGGTCGAATGGGGGAATCTTTGGGGAGTGTACATCGCAGGGACTCTTTTCCCTAGGGATGTGGTTTCTCTGTCTGTGAGGCGCCAGGGGATGAGATCTGATCTCTCTGAGTCCGCCCACAGTTTTCTCAGCTGCAGAAAAAACGCGTTCGATCCATCAGGAGCCACTGTCCTCTGATGGTTCGAATTTGCCGTCGTGATTGCGATTCCCGGCTCCTGGGCCTTTCCCCTCCGAATGAGAAGGATCATTGTCCAGGGAAACGCCCCGGGGT
>NW_011426693.1:0-649 GCF_000754665.1 Bison bison bison
GAAATGGCAACCCACTCCAGTGTTCTTGCCTAGGAAATGCCATGGACAGAGGAGCCTGGTGGGCTACAGTCCACGGGGTCACAAAAGAGTCGGACATGACTTAGCAGCTAAACAACAAAAATGAATTTTGCTTTCTGGTCCGCATTTCCTGAATATAGTAAGAATATCAGTATCTTGATGAAAGTTGACTGTTGTTGGGATACAGAGGTATGATCAACAGTTCAATTACAAGTTTTCTTATAAGTTGATTGGTTTTGTTGTAAGACAAATTCTTGACAATCTTTTTGGTTTGTTTCCTCTTTGGAACATTACCTACTGGCTAAACGTATTTTCAGTTCTAATTTCTAGTAAAATCTGGAGCAATGATTATTTTTGTCAATAACTGTTTCTGAATGTAAATCTTTTGCATATTACTTGTCATGCTATTATACTGTGTGTATTGCCAGCTGTAAGTATTTTAAGGCTTTTTGTTCTATTATAAAAATTGGGATTCCTGAAGGGGGAAGGCGCCAAGATGGCGGAGGAGTAGGATGGGGAAAACACTTTCTCCCCCACAAATTCATCAAAAGAGCATTTAAACGTTGAGTAAATTCCACAAAACAACTTCTGAATGCCGGCAGAGGACACCAGGCACCCAGAAAAGCAACCC
>NW_011426694.1:0-583 GCF_000754665.1 Bison bison bison
CTAGGTATAGGGGTCGATCCCACACATGCACACATCCGTATCTTCTTTGTCCCTTCCCTCCGTGGGCACCCTGTGGAGTTGCTGGGTTGGGTCGAATGGGGGAATCTTTGGGGGAGTGTACATCGCAGGACTCTTTTCCCTAGGGATGTGGTTTCTCTGTCTGTGAGGCGCCAGGGGATGAGATCTGATCTCTCTGAGTCCGCCCACAGTTTTCTCAGCTGCAGAAAAAACGCGTCCGATCCATCAGGAGCCACTGTCCTCTGATGGTTCGAACTTGCCGTCGTGATTGCGATTCCCGGCTCCTGGGCCTTTCCCCTCCGAATGAGAAGGATCATTGTCCAGGGAAACGCCCCGGGGTGGGGTGCTTCCGTGAGCCCGCCCCCACCCCAGGAGCCCCAGCTCAGCCCAGCCCAGCCCAGCCCTGCCGTGGATGTGTGTTCTACCTTGTGCTTCTGGGTGTCTGCCTGTTCCACCTTTCTTGGAAGAGGGGTCTGTTCGGGCCTCCTGCCCACTTCGCTCATCGGGGGTTGTTTCCCTTTGGAGTTGAGGTGTCTGACGCCTTGATCGGTGTTGGACAGAAAAG
>NW_011426695.1:0-620 GCF_000754665.1 Bison bison bison
GATTGAATCCAGAATACTGCTGTGAAAGCCCTGAGTCCTAATCTTTGGACCACCAGAGGACTCCCTACAGTTTTGTTTTTTAAATATTTTTTGAAATGAGACCTTTGCTGAAATAAGAACAGCAGCATATGACAGTGATTTTCATTAGTATTCTCTTTCATCAAAAGAAAAAAAATAGTAAGTTTATATTGGGTTCTCAGTTATGATTTTTAAATTTAAAGATCTCAGATCCAAGTTTGAGAAACCACTGTTGTAGATGATGCAATTAAATAAGGCAAAACCTCTATCTCCAAAAAATGTGGGTTTTTTTTTTGGCTCATATGACAAAGCTAAGACATAGACTAGGTCTTTTTAAGTGTAAGTTATAAATCTGAAATAAATATTTACAGAAATACTTGGTAGTTGCCCAATATGGTCTTAATGTTTGAAATATGACTTGTGAAATAGAAATCCTTTAGATTTCTGGGTCAAACCCATCACTTGTGCTTAATTAAATTTTGAGTGAAATAATTGCTGTTTCTCTCTATTCTGTTATCAGGTCATGTTTTCTGTAAATACCTAAGACTTTCTGATTTGTAAAGTTTCAGTCTTTTGTTTCCTTGTTGATTTTGTTGTTGTTC
>NW_011426696.1:0-631 GCF_000754665.1 Bison bison bison
GGACAACACAAGAGGCAACCTGAATTCCCAGTCGTAACTCGAGAATCCCGCCGCAACTCGAGAAAAACCACGTGGTTCCCCGGTCATCGCAAGATGAAGCCCTTTCCCGCTACAGCGTCTCAGGAGAAGTCCCACGTTACGAATTGGAGGTCGAAACGGTACTTGGCACCCTTGATGCGACCCACAAAGTTCCCCGGCATCCCGGTCTCCCTCTAGGGGAACACCGAGATTTTCCGGCACCACTTCCTCTGAACCCTTTCTACCCTCCTGATCTGGACAGGAGGGTCGACTCCCCTGCTTTGTCTGGAAGGGGTTCCCGACCATCCGGTCGCAACTCAGGATGAGGCCGGCCTCACGACGACATTCCCGGCGTGTCCTCGTGGGTGCTTCCACTTTGGGAAGGACCCCGATATCCCGGTCCCCTCTTAATAAGAACTCGATGCCCGAACACCTCTCCGAACAGCACCCTGTGAATGAAGTCAACACGAAGGGGCAGTGACTCGTCCGTGCATCGCCAGAAAAACGCCCAGGTTCCAAATGCAGGTCGACAAGTGGCCTCTCTTCCCAGAGACACTTCTAGAGGCAAGCGGAGTTCCATGCCTCAACCCAAGACGAGGCCTGACTCTCCTGT
>NW_011426697.1:0-526 GCF_000754665.1 Bison bison bison
CCTTTCAAATGTAACCTACTTCTTGTTTTCCAACCTTTACTTCTTGCATCCCAACCAAGTATCTGACTTGAAATTCTGCTGCAGTAAGCTTCTATGTTCAAGTTGCCAAGTTTCTAAATAAAAAGTTGTGTTTTTTGTTTTTTTTTTTCCCTTTGCCAAATTCTAATCTTATCTCAAGGATAATACCCTCTGATATTAAATTATAACCATTTACAGATCTCCTTAAAATCCATTTGTGTGCTTTGGAAAGACAGCTAAAACTTGCTATCTATAAAGACATAATGGAGCTATAATTCATGTTCATTCTGGGAGGCCCAAGACACCATTATTTAAGAAAATGAGAGAACACAGAAAGGAACTAGCGTTTAGGAGACTAGAATAGAGTTGTTTGAAAAGATTAAGAGACATGATCACTGTGGTTGTCATCTGTACATTTGCAGAGGAGCCAATCAGGAACAAACTGACCCAATTATCTAGCAATTACTGTGCCCGGCCCTTTGGGTGCAGAAGCCTGGAATCTAATGAG
>NW_011426698.1:0-544 GCF_000754665.1 Bison bison bison
GATCTTCCATCGTCCTCAGACTTTGGTGTCATTTGCAATCATCCAGAAAGCTTCCAGGTCTAGGTTCCAGACCACCACCACACACAGTCAGTAGCCAACGGAGTGGATTCCAGGAATACGTGTTGTTCACCGGCATTACCGTTGATATTGTTGCTGCACACTCAATGCAGTGGGCAGGGCCTGGATTGTCCACTGGGTCTCATGTGGAATGGAAAGAAGGGCTCCCCCCGACACACACCCACCCCCACCCCCACTGTTGACAGCCTTGTGACGAGAAACGGTCCCCGAAACAAGAATCAGACAAACCAGAGAAGCCCAGATGATAGTCCTTGAGATGAAGGAACTAAGCAGCTGGTTGCGATGGCACCAAGGGGAAAGGTTGCTCTTTGTGTCTGCCCCTCTACTCCTTTCTTCCTGGACGCCTTTAGGGTTTTGTCATGGGAGATTTGAAATAAAGTGCACAAAAGTCATATGTGTTGAATCAAGATTTTGCATTTAACCATCTCTACAAAAAGGAGAGAGCTTCACCTGCACATGTTTCTTT
>NW_011426699.1:0-598 GCF_000754665.1 Bison bison bison
TTGGCATAGCTTCTTGATTTCTGGGGACCGTGGTAGTGATAACTGTGCAGGGACAATGACCTCCTCTGCCGCAGAAGTTTTGACCCTATCAGAGTCTTTTCACCAGCCTCTTGTAGCTGGTGATAAGGAGGCCTCTTTTGCCACTCTTCTACCATAGCTCCACTCTTTCAGGCACTTAGAGGGCTCCCTTGCCCTCTTCCAACGGGGTACTTCTCCATTGTTTGGAGCATCAGGTACATAGATGGGGCCCCTGGGTGGGGTCCTAGTCTGCAGATCAGTAAGTCAGGCACTTGATTGGCCAGCCTCTCTATTGTTCAGCTGCCTATGCTGGTGTATGGGGAGAAAGAGACTATGGTGAGGGCTCCACACCTATGATTGACCCAGTAGGATCCCCTTGCTTCCATGGGGCCTGGTGTTCCTCCACAAGCATTTCCCATCCCGATCTCCTTCCTCACATCCCATCAGTCCGTCTCTCTGCAGTCAATAGCAGCCCTTGCCCTGGGATTGCTCCACAATCCGAAAAATCCAGATCCCAACTGCTGTCCCTTCTATGGGACCTGTGTCCCTGTCTGGGGTGTATGACTGTGGCAAGGACTGT
>NW_011426700.1:0-580 GCF_000754665.1 Bison bison bison
AAGGGAGTCAAGCCTCGTGAGGCGTTTGGAGAGAGGTCCCGAGATTGGTCTCTAGGCCATGCAGGAGACGACGGCCCTCAAGTCGCGATGACGGGGGAGTCTCGGGGTTGTTCTTGAGCGCGGCCCCAGTGTGCAGTTTCTCACGAGGTAGGACGGCGAGGTCAGTGAGCCTCTCAGGGGTCGCCATGGCGGCTGGGAACGCCCATTGCGTGCGCTCCTGGGTCCCCAAGGGTCGCCATCCAGTGGGCACGGCGGAGGGGTCTGGACCACAGGTCAGGGAACTGGGACTGCGTGGAGCAGGGAACCACGTAGTCCGCCCTCTGTCGGCACAACCTGGCGGTCGCAGAAAGCCCTCGCCTTTGGGCTCAAGGCTTTACCGCTCCACCCCTTTGCTGAAAGGTCAGAGCCGCGTGGTTCTCCCAAGCAGCCTAGCGTCCGCTGCAAGTCCAAGGGCCAGAACCCTGATCTCTGGCCGGCTGGCCCAGCCCTGCCTCTGGCACTTTGGAGGCCAGCGGGCCCTTGACCACCTGCTGGGATGGGAAAGGGAAGGGTCCACGAATTGCACCCTAGAAACTTAGTA
>NW_011426701.1:0-692 GCF_000754665.1 Bison bison bison
GGGTATAGAATAACAATTCTAAGTAATACAAATACTTTAAGTAGAAATTCTATTCTGGCCCCAGTACTTGCTAAATTAGGAAGACATTTTATTCAGAGAAAGAAATGTCAATGGGACAATACTGGAATGGTAGCAGGGATGATTGCAAGAGGAAAGACTTAAAACAAACAGACACATAAGCATTCAGTCCAGTTCCATTTGCAACCTAGGTCTGAAACAGAATGGAAAGAGAGCTTGCTGTGGAGGTAGAATCCAGAGTTCACGTCTCAGAGGCGGTCCTAAGGTGGCGGAGAAATAGAACAGAAAGACGACTTTTCTCCCCACAAATTCATCGAAAGAACATTGAATGCTGAGCAAATTCCAGAAAACAATTTCTGAATGCTGGCAGAGGACATCAGGGACCCAGAAAGGCAGCCCATTGTCTTTGAAAGGCGGTGGGACAAAATATAAAAGAGAAAAAGAGAGACAAATGAGGTAGGGACAGAGATCTGTCCTGGGACGGTAGTCTTAAAAGAGGAGAAGTTTCCCAACACTAGGAAACACTCTCATTGGCAGGTCAGTGGGGAGTTTTGGAATCTCAGAGGGTAACATAACGGGGAGGAAAAAGAAGAAAGAAGAAAGAAACCCACAGATTGCGCGCCTAACAACAACTTCCAGCAGGGAACTAGTCCAGACACTCACGATTGCCACCA
>NW_011426702.1:0-517 GCF_000754665.1 Bison bison bison
CGCACCTCAGGATGAGGCCGGTCTCACGACGACATTCCAGACGTGGCCTCGTGGGTGCTTCCACATTGCGAAGCACCCCGATTTCCCGGTCCCCTCTTGGTAAGAACCCGATGCCCGGACACCTCTCCGAACTCCACCCTGTGAATGAAGTCAACACGAAGGGGCAGTGACTCGCCCGTGCATCGTCCGGAAAAGACCCCCAGGTTCCAAATACCGCTCGACAACTGGCCTCTCTCCCCGGGGACACCTCGAGAGGCAAGCGCAGTTCCATGCCTCAACCCAAGACGAGGCCTGACTCTCCTGTCCCCAGTCTGCAGGGACCCTGTGATCGGAGTCTGAAATCAGAGGAACCCTGAGGTTCCTGCCTCCACTGGAGATGAGGCCCTCTTCCAATGCACCAAACCCCGTGGAGTCCCGAGACGGCCCCCCCCGCACCTCCAGTTTCCCTGACTTCTCAGAGCCACCATGAGAAGCCCCCTGAGGTCACCTGCACAAGTCGAGGGAAGCCAGGGTTTCC
>NW_011426703.1:0-522 GCF_000754665.1 Bison bison bison
GGGGAGTGGGGGGTGGGGCTGGCGGCCAGGCAGGCTTTGGGAAGGAGCTCCTGGTTTGGAATTGCATATGAAAAGAACCAGCTTTCCGGGTTCCAAGGAATCAAGTTTCCTTGGAAACCAACTTTGTCCGGTTCTATAGAATATCATGGCCCTCCTAGGTCAGGTCATCTTTCCTTTCCGTAGTCCTCGTTGGATCCCTGAATTCTAGACAGCTTGGATTGCCTCTGTGGGCTGGATGGATTGTCCTCCGTTTCACCGGGCGGCGGGAGCGAGGTCCCAGAGGCTCGTCCTGGAACCGGGACGTGGGGGCGGGGCTCACCGGGAGCCCGTGGTGAAGGTGGGGCAGCGCACCGGGAGCGCGCCCGGGGCGGGGCGAAGCCGGGCGGCGCGGGTCGGGAATCGGGTCGTGGCGGGGATGGGGGGCGGTCCCAGTTGTGCTCCGGGGATCCCCACTGCGGCTGGGAAGGCACCGGGAGCATGGCAAGGGGGCGGGGCGGCGGCGGGGCGGGGGTCGGCGTCCGT
>NW_011426704.1:0-552 GCF_000754665.1 Bison bison bison
GATTCATTTCGATATTTGGCAAAACTAATACAATATTGTAAAGTTTAAAAATAAAATAAAATTAAAAAAAAAGAGAAAAAGACCAAATAAAGAAACTAATTATTTCCTTTTTCAAATACTGCCAAGTCAGAAAGTCCATTTATTTTATTAATAATTTCATTAATATGGCCAACAAAATGTAATAATATTTTATCTCTTGTGTTCTTATGAATATTCATTAAATGTGAATTTTTAAAATATTATATGTACTAGGCTTGGCTATCCTGGGTTTATTATTAAAAGTAAACATACCCTAAGAATGCTGATAGGATCATGTAGAAGTTTCTTCCAGTTACACGTCTGCAAATGAAAGTCAGTTTATACTGCAAGTGCTCCATATGCTTCTTGATAAAATGGAAATGGAAGTCCATGAAAGGTGGAAATGGTAACATCCTACTGACAAGTTTGTAAAAACATGCATTGGGTTAGTAAGATTAACTGATTTATCTTGACCATGGTTTATAAATAAGCTTCTCTCTACCCCATTTTTCTCAGCTAAAAAGCAGAGATGGC
>NW_011426705.1:0-601 GCF_000754665.1 Bison bison bison
CTGGGGATTGCTCTCGAGTGACTGCAGGGCCAATAGACCTCATCTAGGCTTGTGTCCAGAAGCCAATGTTCCTCTCCAGGGGCGACCGGGATCTCGGGGTTGCATTCCAGAGGCACCCGGGGAGACAGGCATCCATCTCGAGTGGAAGCAAAGAACCCCGCTCTGCTCTCGAGTCGCGACGGGTATCTCTTGGAGCTCACTGGGTGGACTAAAGGGAGTCAAGCCTCCTGAGGCCTTTGGAGAGAGGTCGCGAGATTGGCCTCTAGGCCATGCAGGAGACGAAGGCCCTCATCTCCGCGATGACGGGGGAAACTCGGGGTGGTTCTCGAGCGACGGCCCCAGGGTGCGGTTTCTCACGAGGTTCGACGGCGTGGTCAGTGAGCCTCTCGTGGGGCGCCAGGGAAGTCGGGTCTCCATGCGAGTGGCGAGGGGGAGCGCGTCATTGCTCTCGAGTCATGGGAGGGGAACCTGGCCTCCAGACGTGTTGAAGAAGGTCTCTCGAGGTCTTTCTCGGGTTGAGGCAGGAAACCCTGGCTTCCCTCGACTTGTGCAGGTGACCTCAGGGGGCTTCTCATGGTGGCTCTGAGAAGTCAGGGATACT
>NW_011426706.1:0-549 GCF_000754665.1 Bison bison bison
GCCCTCAAGTAGCCTCTGGAGTTAAAGCACCTCCAAGAGGACGTCTGATAACCAGGAGATAGAATGATAGTACTGGGTACAGAGCATTTCTCTTTGACCTTTTTCAGGCATCATAACAACTCAGGTTGACACAAGATACAAGAAACCCAATGAGAAAGAGATTCCAAGAAAATGGACTGCAATCACTTTCTACCCTCAAGGGAGATAAAAATCTTATATAAGTATATGCAAATCCTAGAATGCAACATTTCCTTATAATCCTATATATGTGAATTATGGTAAGCTCCAAATGTATTAAAATTTCAGTTTTACTACACTGAAAGAATTCATAAAAGTCACTTTCTATTAGCTTAAGAGAATGGGCAGTGTTTTTGTTATTGGATATAAAGGACTAATTGTGAAAGAATTTTAAAATCCATACGTTTTATACCTCGTCTTACCTATTCCTGCCATTAGCCACCCCTCTCAACACCTTATCCTTTTGTCTGTCATTTTTTGAACCTCTGCTTTGCCTTTACAACTGGTGTAGGTTCCTTGACTGTGTGGCTC
>NW_011426707.1:0-580 GCF_000754665.1 Bison bison bison
GGCCTACGTAAGTGGTGCAAACTTCTTGTCTTGAAATTTGATTGGTCTTCCGCGTAAACCAAGCTCCTCAGTCTCTTTTCTCCACCGAATTTTCCTACTGAGCTCTCCTCATACTATTATTCTTGACATCTCTGATTAGCATATAAATAGTCGCCTAGGCCATCTCTACTTCGAATACCCTGGATCAGTTGGGGCTGGTCTCCGGCAGGTGGCGACCGAACAGGGACCTCAGGAGGCAATACTCAAAGAGCTGAGCAGACACAAACCACGCAATCAGCGAGGCAATAAGCATGGAGCTCAGCAGTGACGAATCATGCTGCTCAACTGGCAATAATCAAGCACGTGACCAGGCAGGAATCACGCAGCTCAGATGGCAATTGTCATGCAGATCAGCCGGCAGGAATCACGCAGCTCAGCAGGCCCTGATCACGTGACTCTGCAGGCACTGATCACGTGGCTGATCAAGTACAGATCACGTGACTGAGCATGCACTGATCACGTGGCTATCATGCACTGATGACGTGACTGGGCATGCACTGATGACGTGGCTGATCGGGCACTGATGACATGGCTCATCATG
>NW_011426708.1:0-569 GCF_000754665.1 Bison bison bison
AGAGTGAAAAAGTTAGGCTTAAAGACTCAACATTCAGAAACGAAGATCATGGCATCCGGTCCACCACTTCATGGGAATAGATGGGGAAACAGTGGAAACAGTGTCAGATTTTATTTTTCTGGGCTCCAAAATCACTGCAGATGGTGACTGCAGCCATGAAATTAAAAGATGCTTACTCCTTGGAAGGAAACTTACGACCAACCTAGATAGCATCTTAAAAAGCAGAGACATTACATTGCCAACAAAGGTTTGTCTAGTCAAGACTATGGTTTTTCCTGTGGTCATGTATGGATATGAGAGTTGGACTGTGAAGAAGGCTGAGCACCGAAGAATTGATGCTTTTGAACTGTGGTGTTGGAGAAGACTCTTGAGAGGCCCTTGGACTACAAGGAGATCCAACCAGTCCATTCTGAAGGAGATCAGCCCTGGGATTTCTTTGGAAGGACTGATGCTAAAGCTGAAAGTCCAGTACTTTGGCCACTCATGCGAAGAGTTGACTCACTGGAAAAGACTCTGATGACTGGGAGGGATTGGAGGCAGGAGGAGAAGGGGACGAGAGAGGATGAGAT
>NW_011426709.1:0-533 GCF_000754665.1 Bison bison bison
CAACTCCAGGGGCTTGCTCAAACTCATGTCCATCGAATCAGTGATGCCATCCAACCATCTTAGCCTCTGTCGTCCCCTTCTCCTCTGCCTTCAATCAAGACTCTCATAGGCAGATATTTTCGAGTGTAATTAGTGTTCATAGTTTATCTAAAAGCTCATATCACATTTAATTTTTCGTTTTGTTCCTGTTGTTTCGAGGTACTTTCTTGTTGACAAGCTTGTGACAGATATAACGATATAGCAATTTTTACCTTAGAACAAACCGAGGCACTATGAACATTTTGTGCTTCATGTTGATGACTCTTAGACATGTCTACAGTAGAGGAGCAAAAACAAACTACTAGATATTTCATATTGACTAGTTCCCAGTTCACGGGACTCTGACATTCCCTGAGGTCAAAGTTTTTCTGTATTGGAAGCAGTTGGGTTTGCAAGGGCTGCCTTGTCTTGAGACCATTGAAATAGAACTCAGAACTTGAGCACTATTACCAAAAATCACAAGGCTCACACTGACACAGACATCAATCCAGACA
>NW_011426710.1:0-548 GCF_000754665.1 Bison bison bison
ATTGCGAAGCACCCCGATTTCCCGGTCCCCTCTTGGTAAGAACCCGATGCCCGGACACCTCTCCGAACTCCACCCTGTGAATGAAGTCAACACGAAGGGGCAGTGACTCGCCCGTGCATCGTCCGGAAAAGACCCCCAGGTTCCAAATACCACTCGACAAGTGGCCTCTCTACCCGGGGACACCTCGAGAGGCAAGCGGAGTTCCATGCCTCAACCCAAGACGAGGCCTGACTCTCCTGTCCCCAGTCTGCAGGGACCCTGCGATCGGAGTCTGAAATCAGAGGAACCCTGAGGTTCCTGCCTCAACTGGAGATGAGGCCCTCTTCCAATGCACCAAACCCCGTGGAGTCCCGAGAGTCTCCCCCCCCCCAAATCCAGTTTCCCTGACTTCTCAGAGCCACCATGAGAAGCCCCCTGAGGTCACCTGCACAAGTCGAGGGAAGCCAGGGTTTCCTGCCTCAACCCGAGAAAGACCTGGAGAGCCCTTCTTCCACACGTCTCGAGCCAGGTTCCCCTACCATGACTCGAGAGCAATGACGCGCTCCCCC
>NW_011426711.1:0-575 GCF_000754665.1 Bison bison bison
GTGTTCTACTAAATGGAAAGATGATTTCAAAAACAGAAGCTGTCCTTTGTTGGCATCTTTGAATCTTTATGTAGTTTTCGTGGATTTTTACTGTTAAGGCTAAGTGAACAAGGCAAGAGAGAAACCCCAGAATTGAAAAGCAATTGACGTTTTTGAAAGAAACATGTGCAGGTGAAGCTCTCTTCCTTTTCGAGAGATGGTTAAAATGCAAAAATCTTGATTCAACACATATGACTTTTGTGCACTTTCTTTCAAATCTCCATGAGAAAACCCTAAGGCGTCCAGGAAGAAAGGAGTAGAGGGCAGACAAAAGGGCAACCTTCCCCTTCGTGCCATCTCAACCAGCTGCTTAGTTCCTTCATCTCAAGGACTATCATCTGGGCTTCTCTGGTTTGTCTGATTCTTGTTTCGGGGACCGTTTCTCGTCACAAGGCTGTCAACAGTGGGTTGGGGTGTGTGTGTGTTGGGGGGGGAGTGGGAGCCCTTCTTTCCATTCCACATGACACCCAGTGGACAATCCAGGCCCTGCCCACTGCATTGAGTGTGCAGCAACAATATCAACGGTAATGCCGGTG
>NW_011426712.1:0-607 GCF_000754665.1 Bison bison bison
ATGAATCACAGCACGCCAGGCCTCCCTGTTCAACACCAACTCCCAGAGTTCACTGAGACTCACGTCCATCGAGTCAGTGATGCCATCCAGCCATCTCATCCTCTGTTGTCCCCTTCTCCTCCTGCCCCCAATCCCTGCCAGCATCAGAGTCTTTTCCAATGAGTCAACTCTTCGCATGAGGTGGCCAAAGTTCTGGAGTTTCAGCTTTAGCATCATTCCTTCCAAAGAAATTCCAGGACCGATCTCCTTCAGAATGGACTGGTTGGATCTGCTTGCAGTCCAAGGGACTCTCAAGAGTCTTCTCCAACACCACAGTTCAAAAGCATCAATTCTTCGGCACTCAGCCTTACTTCACAGTCCAACTCTCACATCCATACATGACCACAGGAAAAACCATAGCCTTGACTAGATGGCCCTTTGTTGGCAAAGTAATGTCTCTGCTTTTGAATATGCTATCTAGGTTGGTCATAACTTTCCTTCCAAGGAGTAAGCGTCTTTTAATTTCATGGCTGCAATCACCATCTGTAGTGATTTTGGAGCCCAGAAAAATAAAGTCTGACACTGTTTCCACTGTTTCCCCATCTATTTCCCATGAAGTGATGGGACC
>NW_011426713.1:0-530 GCF_000754665.1 Bison bison bison
GACTTATGTCATTTCTTCACACATTTTATTTTAGGAAAATGGATCATATTTCAGGAAATGGAAGAGGTTCTTGCAAAGGCCAAAACTGGTATTTTGTAACCAAATGTGTGTGTTGCTTTTTCTTCTCATCCCCTTAAGCCAGGCACTTTCCCTAAGTGAGCTTTCAAGGCAAAGGATTTTTAAGGATTGACTTGAGCTTATCTCCCATCATCCTGCATCCTCCCCTGGTGGTGAGAATCTGGCCAACAGCTGCCAAAGACCTAGAGACCTATTCATCATCAAGTGACTAGCTCGAAATTAAGTGCCCCCTCTCCTTGAGGAGCTGTTTTCCTGCTGCCAAAGGAATTAAAAAATGATACTCTAGCATCTTTAATGACAGCTGGTAAAGCCTTGGAGTCAAATTATTTGAGGTTCAGGAAGAAAATGATTTGATATCCAAAAACAAAAATGGCAGCCTCCCTGCATCTTGACTGTAGGCTATTCTGAGCATTCTTTCATGGCCAGACCAAATACATCAGTGATGTAAAAGC
>NW_011426714.1:0-556 GCF_000754665.1 Bison bison bison
GTGGGTGCGTGCGAGTGTCTGTGTGTCTGTCTGTGTGCCTGCCTGTGGCTCGTCTGCTCTCTCAGGAAGGTCGAGGGCTTGGCGTGGGGGCAAAGGGGGGCCTCGGTAGTGCGAAGGGGAGGGGCTGAGGCGCTCCGGTCGACCGCGCCTCCCTGGCTTCTGGTGGGTTTGGGCACCGGACAGGTGCCGGGCAAGTTGGGCGCTCAAGTTTCGCTGCGCCTAGGCCCGCAGCAGGTTCAGAGGCCCCTGGGCCGCGGGGGTTGGGAGGCGGCGGGCGCCGAAGACCAACACGTCTGGGGCCGCGCGGGCCTGAGCAGCGAATGGGATCGGGGGGAGGCCCCGCTCAGCGAGCGCGGCCGGGTCTGGAGTGGCCGCGGGTGAGAGGGCGCCGAGCCCTCCGCACCCCTCAGCCCAGCCCCCAGGCCCCGCGCGCACGCATGCACGCACGCCCTCCCGGTCAATGGGGGGGTCCTGGAAGCCCCCTCGGGCCCCCCGGGCCCGGCCCAGGCCCTTGCTGGTCTGGTGTTGGCGGTGTTCGGGGGGGCGGGCCGGCGTC
>NW_011426715.1:0-533 GCF_000754665.1 Bison bison bison
CTGGGGCTCAGTAAATGAAATACTTACATAAAATCTCCCTAACTCTTCCATATTATTGAGAAAGCTAAACATGGGATTATATCCATAATACTTACACACCTGATATATATCAATCAAACCATACATATTAGTGATTGTTATTATTATCATTATTCTACCAACATTCTTTAACAAAGATAGTTAACCACAAACAGTTAGTCTTTGGGGGTACCCACTAACAAAACGGATTTAACCATGTAGCCATTCACAAGCTTTTATGTTCATAGATCACTACAGTGAGTTGGGCTCACTTTATTTATTTAATTAGCTCATTTAATTTATTCAATCCACCAGAGTTTACTTCTTCAAACCAACTAACAAAAAATACTTTTTATAAATTCTGTAGCCCAATCCATTCATGCTGTTTTTCCTCTTCAAATGGCAGACACAGAAAGTATAGACCAAGAGTTTAGGACTTTAAGTCAGAGAACTGAAAAGCAGAATAGTTTCTGGCAGAATCAATATGAAAGACCAGGGCTCCAATCTCTTTAGAG
>NW_011426716.1:0-727 GCF_000754665.1 Bison bison bison
GAAGGAGGCTCGGCATACGCAAAGGCGGGATCAAGCCTCAGGAGTCCCCCTGGAAATTCTCGAGCATCTATCCCCAAAACCAGAGTCTGCCTACTTTCTGCTTTGTGCTTTTACCTACACCTCTGACTTTATGGGGGGCTGTCCCCCACTACCTCTCTCTAAAAAAGAGTTAGCTTACAGCTCCAGTTAATAATTCCTGGGTGTGACAGTGTTTAACCTACAAACTCCTTTGGAAATCCTCTAGCCTGCCTGAATAGGTTTTTCCGGCCACATGTGATTGTTCAGAGCCTCCCAACTGTGAGAGGCAGGAGATGTTCTAAACTGTCTAAACACAGATTCTTTTGAGTAGTTAAAAGATTGATTAGAAATTGTATTTGGTGAATGGTTTTTCACTTGTTGGGCCATTGTTTGCTGCTAAGTTTCCATATCCCTTACCTGCTGTGTCCCTGGCAGTGTATTGATTAATATAATTGGTGTAAGTAGTAGCTTTAATGTTTGTAACCTGGGACCCTTGAGTTAATTCTTTTTCTTGTTATAGCCCACCACACCTTTGCTCTGTAGGAATGCAACTTTGTCTAATGTCTTTTTTGGAGGGTGGCTCCTGACCAACCACCTTTAGAAGAAAAATTAAGTTTTCTGAAGAAAAGGTCTTAAAATGTTAACAGGCCTCCGGGCCAGAAGATGATGCAAATCACCTAAGCTTTTGCATATGATAAGTTTGCAGGAA
>NW_011426717.1:0-510 GCF_000754665.1 Bison bison bison
CAAAATCTTGTGTGGCTCTGTCTTTGAAATCACCTTAGATTTCATTGAGTCTTTCTTCTCGGTGGATAGAATACCATCCCTTTTTCCTCTACCCTCTTCTTTTTGTAGTTGAGCCACCTTTCTACACATCAGGGCAAGCTCATCAAATTGAAGAATGTAATAGTAGATGTGAGGAATGTTTCCATACAATGTGTTTAATCTGAAATGTTAAGAAAAAGGAAATGGAGAGAATTCCACCTGACTGGGCCCGGCCGGCCGCTCCCAGACAAGAGCACTGAAAGGCTCCATCTGGGGGAGGAGACGGTCCTCGTTAGAAGCCTCGCTGGGGGTGGGGGGCGCTGCCGGTCCGAGCCACCGCTGAAGGGCCCCTTGCCTTGTCTCTTGGCTTGTCAGACCCAGTTCAGAACGTGGTGCAGGTCTTGGAGAAACAGTACCTGGAAGAAAGCGAAGCGCCCTCGAGGAGCAGCGACTCATGTACGAGCGGGAGCTGGAGCAGCTCCGCCAGCAGCT
>NW_011426718.1:0-502 GCF_000754665.1 Bison bison bison
CGAGGGGGAGCTCGTCATTGCTCTCGAGTCATGGTAGGGGAATCTGGCCTCGAGACGTGTTGAAGAAGGTCTCTCGAGGACGTTCTCGTGTTGAGGCAGGAAACCCTGGCTTCCCTCGACTTGTGCAGGTGACCTCAGGGGGCTTCACATGGTGGCTCTGAGAAGTCAGGGAAACTGGAGGTGGGAGGGGCCTCTCGGGACTCCACGGGGTTTGGTGCATTGGAAGAGGGCCTCATCTCCAGTTGAGGCAGGAACCTCAGGGTTCCTCTGATTTCAGACTCCGATCGCAGGGTCCCTGCAGACTGGGGACAGGATAGTCAGGCCTCGTCTTGGGTTGAGGCATGGAACTCGGCTTGCTTCTCGAGGTGTCCCCGGGGAGAGAGGCCACTTGTCGAGCTGGATTTGGAATCTGGGGGTTTTTTCCGGACGATGCACGGGCGAGTCACTGCCCCTTCGTGTTGACTTCATTCACAGGGTGGAGTTCAGAGAGGTGTCCGGGCAT
>NW_011426719.1:0-645 GCF_000754665.1 Bison bison bison
TCAACAAAATTAGAAACGAAAATGGAGAGATCACAACAGACAACACAGAAATACAAAGGATCATTAGAGACTACTATCAACAATTATATGCCAATAAAATGGACAACGTGGAAGAAATGGACAAATTCTTAGAAAAGTACAACTTCCCAAAACTGGACCAGGAAGAAATAGAAAATCTTAACAGACCCATCACAAGCACGGAAATTGAAACTGTAATCAAAAATCTTCCAGCAAACAAAAGCCCCGGTCCAGACGGCTTCACAGCTGAATTCTACCCAAAATTTAGAGAAGAGCTGACACCTATCCTGCTCAAACTCTTCCAGAAAACTGCAGAGGAAGGTAAACTTCCAAACTCATTCTATGAGGCCACCATCACCCTAATACCAAAACCTGACAAAGATGCCACAAAAAAAGAAACTACAGGCCAATATCACTGATGAACATAGATGCAAAAATCCTTAACAAAATTCTAGCAATCAGAATCCAACAACACATTAAAAAGATCATACACTATGATCAAGTGGGCTTTATCCCAGGGATGCAAGGATTCTTCAATATCCGCAAATCAATCAGTGTAATACACCACATTAACAAATTGAAAAATAAAACCATATGATTATCTCAATAGATGCAGAGAAAGCCTTT
>NW_011426720.1:0-536 GCF_000754665.1 Bison bison bison
AGCTCACTGGGTGGACTAAAGGGAGTCAAGCCTCCTGAGGCGTTTGGAGAGAGGTCGCGAGGCTGGCCTCGAGGCCATGCAGGAGGCGAAGGCCCTCATCTCCGCGATGACGGGGGAGTCTCGGGGTGGTTCTCGAGCGGCGGCCCCAGGGTGCGGTTTCTCACGAGGTACGACGGCGAGGTCAGTGAGCCTCTCGTGGGGCGCCAGGGAAGTCGGGTCTCCATGCGAGTGGCGAGGGGGAGCGCGTCATTGCTCTCGAGTCATGGTAGGGGAATCTGGCCTCGAGACGTGTTGAAGAACGTCTCTCGGGGTCTTTCTCGGGTTGAGGCGGGAATCCCTGGCTTCCCTCGATTTGTGCAGGTGACCTCAGGGGGCTTCTCATGGTGGCTCTGAGAAGTCAGGGAAACTGGAGGTGGGAGGGGCCTCTCGGGGACTCCCCCTGGGGTTTGGTGCATTGGAAGAGGGCCTCGATCTCCAGTTTGAGGCAGGAACCTCAGGGTTCCTCTGATTTCGGACTCCGATCGCAGGGTCCCTGC
>NW_011426721.1:0-517 GCF_000754665.1 Bison bison bison
TTTCAGAGGTAAAAGAGAAATGCAAAGATGCTAAGTCGTGGTCCTTCCTGAGAATTAATTTTGCCCCCAGGATTCTTAGCAATTAGGTCTTTTCATCTTGGAGGTATCAGAGGCAAAGGAGGGCGCACAGCACCAAATCCATGGCACAGAGTTCAACACACAGTATTCTACCTGGGGACGTGGAATCAAAAACCCAGCACTGAGAAGGAGTCATACACAGACATAAGATTTATGGAGGCCATGCAGGGAAAGAAAATATATGGGTTACATATCATACCACTCTGGATGCAACCATTTTTTCACACAGCAGAAACTGAGAGAGAAGATAAAGGAGAAAGACAAAGAAAAGTAGGGGAAGGGGCTTTACCCTGGGTGGTCCAGTTGGTTAAAAAAATCTGCCTTCCAATGCAGGCGATGAGGGTTTGATCCCTGGTGGGGAACTAAGATGCCACAAGCCACAGGGCAATTAAGTTTGCAAGTCACAACTACTGAGCCCGGGAGCCACATGTAGAGAGAA
>NW_011426722.1:0-716 GCF_000754665.1 Bison bison bison
ACAAAACAGAAAAAGACTCACAGGCATAGAGAACAGACCTGTGGTTGTCAAGGAGGAAGGGGTGTCAAGGAGGGATGGAGTAGGAATTTTTAATGAGCAGATGGAAACTATTTTTTTTATTTTAAACTTTACATAATTGTATTAGTTTTGCCAAATATCAAAATGAATCCGCCACAGGTATACATGTGTTCCCCATCCTGAACCCTCCTCCCTCCTCCCTCCCCATACCATCCCTCTGGGTCGTCCCAGTGCACCAGCCCCAAGCATCCAGTATCGTGCATCGAACCCTGGACTGGCAACTCATTTCCTACATGATATTTTACATGTTTCAATGTCATTCTCCCAAATCTTCCCACCCTCTCCCTCTCCCACAGCATCCATAAGACTGTTCTATATATCAGTGTCTCTTTTGCTGTCTTGTACACCGGGTTATTGTTACCATCTTTCTAAATTCCATATATATGCGTTAGTATACTGTATTTATGTTTTTCCTTCTGGTTTACTTCACTCTGTATAATAGGCTCCAGTTTCATCCACCTCATTAGAACTGATTCAAATGTATTCTTTTTAAAGGCTGAGTAATACTCCATTGTGTATATGTACCCCAGCTTTCTTATCCATTCTTCTGCTGATGGACATCTAGGTTGCTTCCATGTCCTGGCTATTATAAACAGTGCTGTGATGAACACGTGGGGGTACACGTGTCTCTTTCCCTT
>NW_011426723.1:0-522 GCF_000754665.1 Bison bison bison
AGAAATGGTATGGACCTAACAGAAGCAGAAGATATTAAGAAGAGATGGCAAGAATACATAGAAGAACTGTACAAAAAAGATCTTCACAACCCAGATAATCACGGTGGTGTGGTCACTGACCTAGAGCCAGACATCCTGGAATGTGAAGTCAAGCGGGCCTTAGAAAGCATCACTACGAACAAAGCTAGTGGAGGTGATAGAATTCCAGTTGAGCTATTCCAAATCCTGAAAGATGATGCTGTGAAAGTGCTGCACTCAATATGCCAGCAAATTTGGAAAACTCAGCAGTGGCCACAGGACTGGAAAAGGTCAGTTTTCATTCCAATCCCAAAGAAGGGCAATGCCAAAGAATGCTCAAACTACCACACAGTTGCACTCATCTCACACGCTAGTAAACTAATGCTCAACATTCTCCAAGCCAGGCTTCAGCAATATGTGAACCGTGAACTTCCTGATGTTCAAGCTGGTTTTAGAAAAGGCAGAGGAACCAGAGATCAAATTGCCAACATCCGCTGGATCATG
>NW_011426724.1:0-546 GCF_000754665.1 Bison bison bison
AACTTTAAAAAATAAGAAATTTAAACTGTGAAAAACCTTATTCACAAAACTTAAACACAAGCCACAGAAAAAAATATATTTACAAAATACATATCTGGTAAAGGATTGTACTCCAACTATACCAAAAAATCTAAAACAAACAACCTCATTAAAAATGTATAAATCTAAACACCAGGCCTATGAAAATATAAAGGTAGTAGATAAGCATATCAAAAATACTCAAATTCACATATCATTAGGAAATTACAAACTAAAACAACACTGAAGTAACACTGCACACCTATTAGATCCAGTAAACTCATAAAAGGGGGGGGCAGGGCTTCTCTGGTGGCTCAGTGGTAAAGAATCTGCCTGATGATACAAGGCACTCTAGTTCGATCTCTTACCCAGGAAGATCCCACATGCCACAGAGAAACATAGCTGGATTTTTTCCACAGTTAAACAAGGCTCACCTGTGACTGAATACTACACGTCTAGCACTTAGTAAACAGCTTTGGAAAAGTGTCCAGACAAAAAGTATCACGATTACACACAACAGCTCTACTT
>NW_011426725.1:0-500 GCF_000754665.1 Bison bison bison
GCAGCCGACACCCGGATTATGTGACCGCCACTTACCAAAGGAGTACCTGAAATACAAGAGGAGAAGAGCTGTCACCAAACAGCTTCAAATTAATGCATCGCTTTACCTGCTAAAGAAAGACTGACCCACTGTCTCCAAACAGAACAGGCACAGGTTGCAGAGGTCAGAGGTCACATTACTGAGCCACGAGGAAGAAGGGCCCTCAGGTGGCAGAGCAAAGCGGAAGCCAGGGGGAGAGCGGTCTTCAGAGGTCTGAGTGGAGGTGAACCTGAAGGAAAATCTGCACTCAAGTGTCTGAGTGGGGGGCTCGGTGAGGCGCACCTGCCCTGGGCGTCTGAGTGCAGCTGAGGTGAGGGGAGACCTGCCCTTGTTTACTGAACCTGGGGCACACCTTAGGTTCCCAGGTAACCGTCACTGACAGGAGTTTCTTACTGGCCCCACCGCACAGTCGCACTGCAGGCCTATGCCCACAGCAGGGCATGAGTAAGTATGTTTGGAAA
>NW_011426726.1:0-615 GCF_000754665.1 Bison bison bison
CTCCATGCGAGTGGCTAGGGGGAGCGCTTCATTGCTCTCGAGTCATGGTAGGGAAATCTGGCCTCGAGACGTGTTGAAGAAGGAATTTAGAGGTCTTTCTCGGGTTGAAACAGGAAACCCTGGGTTCCCTCGACTTGTGCAGGTGACCTCAGGGGGCTTCTCATGGTGGCTCTGAGAAGTCAGGGAAACTGGAGGTGGGAGGGGCCTCTCGGGACTCCACTGGGTTTGGTGCATTGGAAGAGGGCCTCATCTCCAGTTGAGGCAGGAACCTCAGAGTTCCTCTGATTTCAGACTCCGATAGCATGGTCCCTGCAGACTTGGGACAGGAGAGTCAGGCCTCGTCTTGGGTTGAGGCATGGAACTCCGCTTGCCTCTCGACGTGTCCCGGGGGAGAGAGGCCACTTGTCGAGCTGTATTTGGAACGCGGGGTTTTTTTCCGGACAATGCACGGGCGAGTCACTGCCCTTCGTGTTGACTTCATTCACAGGGTGGAGGTCGGAGAGGTGTTTGGGCATCAGCTTCTTATCAAGAGGGGACCGGGAAATCGGGGGTCCTTCTGAATGTGGATCCACACACGAGGCCACGTCTGGAATATCGTCGTGAGACCGGCCTCAT
>NW_011426727.1:0-550 GCF_000754665.1 Bison bison bison
GAGCCTCAGGAGTCCCCCTGGAAATCCTCGAGCGTCTACCCCCATAACCAGAGCTTCCCTACTTTACTACTTTGTGCTCTTACCTACACCTCTGACTTTACGGGGGGCTGTCCCCCACCACCTCTTTCGGAGAAGGAGTTAACCTAGAGCTCCAGTCAATAAAAACTCTTGGGTGTGACAAGAGTGTTTTAACCTACACACTCCTTTGAAGGTTCTCTAGCCTGCCTGACAGGCTCCTCCGGCCACATGTGATTGCTCACAGCCTCCCAACCGTGAGAGGCACGAGATGCTTTAAACCCTCTAAAAACAGGTTCTTTAGAGAAGTTAGAAAACTATAAGTATAGTGAGTGGGCTAGTTAGAAATTGTGTTGATGAAGGGTTTTTCATTTGTTGAGCCAATGTTTGTTGCTAAGTCTCCATATCCCCTGCCCTTACACACATTAATGAATATATAGAAGAAATAAGTATTAACCTTTGATATTAATCACGTTAGACCTTAGGCTAAGTAAATTCTTCCTTAACTAAAACCCACTACACCCTCACCCTGTAG
>NW_011426728.1:0-552 GCF_000754665.1 Bison bison bison
TTGGGTATACAACTTCACTCAGTTCAGTTCAGTTCAGTCGCTCAGTCGTGTCCAACTCTGCGACCCCATGAATCGCAGCATGCCAGGCCTCCCTGTCCATCACCAACTCCTGGAGTTCACCCAAACTCATGTGCATTGAGTTGGTGATGCCATCCAGCCATTTCATCCTCTGTCGTCCCCTTCTCCTGCCCCCAATCCCTCCCAGCATCAGGGTTTTTTCCAATGAGTCAACTCCTCACATGAGGTGGCCAGAGTATTGGAGTTTCAGCCTCAGCATCAGTCCTTCCAGTGAATACCCAGGACTGCTCTCCTTTAGGATGGACTGGCTGGATCTCCTTGCAGTCCAAGGGACTCGCAAGTCTTCTCCAGCACCACAGTTCAAAAGCATCAATTCTTCGACGCTCAGCTTTCTTCACAGTCCAACTCTTACATCCATACATGACCACTGGAAAAACCATAGCCTTGACTAGATGGATCTTTGTTGGCAAAGTAGTATCTCTGCTTTTTAATATGCTATCTAGGTTGGTCATAACTTTCCTTCCAAGGAGTAAG
>NW_011426729.1:0-614 GCF_000754665.1 Bison bison bison
GGCGCTTTCTGGGCACAAACGGAGCAACACTCTGGCTGTGGAGCCGCCTCCCCAAGCCAGGGGCACCGGGACCCTGATTCCCTCCGTGCGGCGCTTAGTCTGGGCGGGGAAGCACCGGCTTGGGAATGCAGCCTGGGGCGCTTCCTTTCCCTCGGAAAGAGCTCTCCCTGCGGGAGGCTTTGGCAGTGTGCACACCCCCAGCCCCTAAGCCCTCTGCAAGGACGCCTGGCTCCTAGGTCCGAAGGGAAGGCGAGAGCTGAGCTGAGGCAGCAGTCAGGCACCGGTCACGTCTCCCACACTCCCGCAGCCTGCTCCTTCCCGGGCGCGAACGCTAGAAGCTGGGCAGGGCTGGGAGCTCGCCCAGGCCAGAGCAGCCTCTCGGCCGGGGCTCGTGTGCTATCGCGCCTGGGCGCCGAGCTGGAGCTCCGCCGGTGTGGAAGCTCACTCGGTCCTTCCTAGTAACAGCTTGCAAGCACCCGCGGCAGCCAGCCTCTTCTCTCCCACGTTCCGGGCATTGGGCTCCAAACCTGGGACCAAAGTACTGCCCGGAGCTCACTGATCATGGGCTGGTTCCCCTGCGCTGCGGCTGTGCTAGGGAGCCCAAACGCACAGGG
>NW_011426730.1:0-752 GCF_000754665.1 Bison bison bison
AGGCAGCTCCACAGCCAGAGTGTTGCTCCGTTTGTGCCCAGAAAGCGCCTGCCAGACCGGGCCTTCCCTGGAGCTGTCCTCCGGCCTAGAGGCAGGTGTATGTGCTGTGCGGGCTTCCCCTGTGCGTTTGGGCTCCCTAGCACAGCCGCAGCGCAGGGGAACCAGCCCATGATCAGTGAGCTCCGGGCAGTACTTTGGTCCCAGGTTTGGAACCCAATGCCAGGAACGCGGGAGAGAAGACGCTGGCTGCCGGCGGGTGCTTGCAAGCCTGTTACTGGGAAGGACCGAGTGAGCTTCCACACCGGCGGAGCTCCAGCTCTGCGCCCAGGCGCGATAGCACAGAGCCCCGGCCGAGAGGCTGCTCTGGCCTGGGCGAGCCTCCCCAAGCCCTGCCCAGCTTCTAGCGTTCGCGCCCGGGAAGGAGCAGGCTGCGGGAGTGTGGGAGACGTGACCGGTGCCTGACTGGTGCCTCAGCTCAGCTCTCGCCTTCCCTTCGGACCTAGGAGCCAGGCGTCCTTGCAGAGGGCTTAGGGGCTGGGGGTGTGCACACTGCCAAAGCCTCCCGCAGGGAGAGCTCTTTCCGAGGGAAAGGAAGCGCCCCAGGCTGCATTCCCAAGCTGGTGCTTCCCCGCCCAGACTAAGCGCCGCACGGAGGGAATCAGGGTCCCGGTGCCCCTGGCTTGGGGAGGCAGCTCCACAGCCAGAGTGTTGCTCCGTTTGTGCCCAGAAAGCGCCTGCCAGACCGGGCCTTC
>NW_011426731.1:0-579 GCF_000754665.1 Bison bison bison
TTCACACTTCTCCTTTACTTCTTCAATTAACATCTTACAGACTTTTCCCAGATGTTCTCTTTTTTCAGCTTCCCACTTTCTGTATTTTCCAATTCATTTCTTTTCCATTCCAAAGTGCTCTTTCCCTATGACATTAGCTTTTTCTATTTTCCAGGCATTTCCTATGATTTCACTCAGAAGGTGATGAGATAAAGGGCACTAATCTGATAGGATTAGTATATTTTCCTAGAACACATCTAATGTTAGGACTCCTGTCACACAGACCATGTGTGGGGGCCAATTTTTATACCACTGATACCTTTATAATCTAAGAGATGAGAGAAGACTCTTATTTGCTGATTTCAGTTTGTCCATCCATTGTCCTTTCAAGGCAGGTTAAATTCTAATATTGTCCATTAGTCAAGTATGAGTTTGAGCCCCGTTCTCCCACTATTACAGAGCATATTCCAAAGTATATGAACATGAGTCTCATGGAAATTTTATACATACAACCATACTATTTTTCCTTTACCTTTTCAATGAAACAATTTAATTTTATTGAACCTCAGTTCCTATCGTATATTTGTAGAATGAATTTAG
>NW_011426732.1:0-578 GCF_000754665.1 Bison bison bison
AGGCCTGTATTCCTTCCACTGTGGCATTGTAGGAAGAAATGTGCGGGGTTTTTTTTTTTTTTTAAACTTGTTTTTTGTTTTTTCTTTTTTTTAAGTAAAAGATTCCGAAAAATAGAGGGAAACAGGAAGCCCAGAGGTGCCCCTCGTAGTTTGGCGAAGGCCTTAGGAGGTCACTTGGAAATGCTGCTGGCTGTGAGGGGGGGGAGGGGGGCAGATGTGCACAGAGCTGTGCAGGCTTGTCCTTTGCATGGATGTTCTTTGTAGAAATCCACCTCGGAGCCATCTCCTGATGTGTAAGAATTTCCCAGACAAACCTTGAGCTAAGCAATGCGTTTTTTCCTTAGGAAATGTTGGTCTTCAGCGATGTTCAAAGCCCTGTGTATTTCGGCTAGACTCTGGACTTCAGGTCGGTTCCCCCAAAAGGCTCAGAAGCGACCTGAACCAAACAAGTAAGTTTTCCTCTTACCTTGTTCTTCCTCATCTATGTTAAGAGTACTACTTTAAGAGTATCCTGGCACAGTTACATGTACTGCCTCACCCCTAACCTCAGTCATGTGTTCCAAGAACTTCTGTCCGTT
>NW_011426733.1:0-530 GCF_000754665.1 Bison bison bison
TAGCTTGATAGGATTGCATTGAATCTTAAATTCTTTGCGTAGTATACTCATTTTCACTATATTGATTCTTCCAATCCATGAACATGATATATTTCTCCATCTATTAGTGTCCTCTTTGATTTCTTTCACCAGTGTTTTATAGTTTTCTATATATAGGTCTTTAGTTTCTTTAGGTAGATATATTCCTAAGTATTTCATTTTTTCGTTGCAATGGTGAATGGAATTGTTTCCTTAATTTCTCTTTCTGTTTTCTCATTATTAGTGTATAGGAATGCAAGGGATTTCTGTGTGTTGATTTTATATCCTGCAACTTTACTATGATCACTGATTAGTTCTAGTAATTTTCTGGTGGAGTCTTTAGGGTTTTCTATGTAGACAATCATGTCATCTGCAAATAGTGAGAGTTTTACTTCTTCTTTTCCAATTTGGATTCCTTTTATTTCTTTTTCTGCTCTGATTGCTGTGGCCAAAACTTCCAAAACTATGTTGAATAGTAATGGTGAAAGTGGGCACCCTTGTCTTTTTCCTGT
>NW_011426734.1:0-523 GCF_000754665.1 Bison bison bison
CAAAGGTCATGAGGAAGGAGACTCGGCATACGCAAATGCGGGACCCAGCCTCAGAAGTCCACCCGGATATTCTCGAGCATCTCCCCCCCAAAATAACCAGAGTCTGCCTACTTTATTGCTTTGTGCTCTCACCTCTGATTTCACTGGGGGCTGTCCCCCACCACCATCTCGCTCTCTCTGTCAAAGAGTTACCTTACAGCTCCAATTCATAAAGTTCCTTGTCATTCTTCCCTCTAACTTCCAGCCGAATCCCCATCTGGAGCGCGGAACCCACCACGCTTCCTAATTATGCCTGGGCTGCTAAGACCCACTCGAGAAGGTGTCTAGGGTTAGGCACCTTCCGCTCTTCGAGAGGGCGCCTGCGGCCTACGTAAGTGGTGCAAACTTCTTGTCTTGAAATTTTCTGGTCTCCCGCGTAAACCAAGCTACTCCGTCTCTTTTCTCCACCGAATTTTCCTACTGAGCTATCCTCATACTATTATTCTTGATATCTCTGATGAGCATATAAAATAGTCGCCTAGGC
>NW_011426735.1:0-505 GCF_000754665.1 Bison bison bison
TCCATTGAATCTGCGATGTTGTCTAACCATCTCATCCTCTGCTGTCCCCTTCTCCTTCTGCCTTCAGTCTTTCCCAGCATCAGGGTCTTTTCCAATGAGGGGCTTTGCATCAGATGGCCAGACTATTGGAGCATCAGCTTCAGCATTCATGCTTCTAGTGAATATTCAGGATTGATTTCCTTCAGGACTGACTAGTTTGATCTCCTTGCTGTCCAAGGGATTCTCAACATTCTTCTCCAGCACCACAGTAATAAAGCATCAATTCTTCAGTGCTCAGCCTTCTTCTGGTCCAACTCTCACAGCTGTACATGACTACTGGAAAACCATAGCTTTGACTTAGACGGATATTTGTCAGCAAAGTGATGTCTCTACTTTTTAATACACTATCTAGGTTTGTCATAGCTTTCCTTGCAAGGAGCAAGTGTCTTAATTTAATGGCTGCAGTTACTATCCACAGTGATTTTGGAGCCCAAGAAAATAAAATCTGTCACCGCTTCTACTTTTT
>NW_011426736.1:0-586 GCF_000754665.1 Bison bison bison
ACAGTCCCCAGTAAAGTCAGAGGTGTGACACAAAGCAATAAACGTAGGCAGACTCTAGGTTTTTTTGGGGGAAAATGCTCGAGAATATCCGGGGGGACTCCTGAGGCTCGATCCCGCCTTTGCGTATGCCGAGCCTCCTTCCTCATGACCTTTGTCACGAGTGGAATGCCTCACCGGCTCCCCGCATCTCCCCCTTTTTTATTTCTTAAAACAGCCAGATGTAGCTCAGTCGCGAGCCTCTGAATGCTCTGCCGAAGAATCCTGACAATACAAGGAAGAATGATTATTAGAAATAAAATTAAAACAGCCAACGTAGCATAGCCGAGGAAGGTAGACAGAGTATTTTTTCCTGAAATGTAGTTAGAGAAAGTATGGAAGAAATCATTTGCTGTTCCAGCGGCAGTAAAATCTAATCGGGAGTGTTCCAGGGTTGCTATTTGATTGTGAAGTTTGCCTAAGTCCAAGCTAATGTCAGAGCTGTTCCAAATACCTGAAATGTGGTTTTTAATCTTTTCCCATTCAAATCTGTCTCATTTACTTTCAGGGGTGTTACACATATCCACCGGTAGTCAGCATGACAGGACAA
>NW_011426737.1:0-568 GCF_000754665.1 Bison bison bison
TCATACTGAAAACTTATTCTGAGCATGTTAGTTTGTTGATGTTAGACTGCTGTTGACTTTTATTTTCTTCAGGAGACATGTGCTAGGAAACAGTTCTTACTGCATCTTTACCTTCTTTCACAGGGAAGAGCAGTGTTGGCCTCAAGCATTTTTTAACCTCTAAATCTCTAGAATTAGAGACATTTAAAGCTGCAGCTGCCCACAAAAAGAGCAGTAGTGCAAATGAAAAGCAAAACTTTGAAATATGTATGAGAGGAATTGTTCAGTATAGATTTGGGAGAAGAAGGGTTGCAGCGTCTTAAGGGAAGAAGTGAAGGTTTTTAATAGTGGCATTTCCAGAAGGTTAGGAATGAATGTTTGAAGAGTACCAGCTCCTCTTTGAGTAGAAATTAGGTTTAACTGACTGTTGCATCAGAAATGATGAATCTGTCTTTGAGTTACAATTTGTTACGCTGAGAACTAGCAACAGCTTTGGGGGATCCAAGGAATTCGCTGTGAATGAAGTTTAAGAAAGAACAACTAGGCTGCTGCTGCTCCTGCTAAGTCACTTCAGTCATGTCTGACTCTG
>NW_011426738.1:0-630 GCF_000754665.1 Bison bison bison
AGGACTGATGCTGAGGCTGGAAATGCCAATGTTTTTGCCACCTGATGTGAAGAACTGACTCATTGGAAAAGACCCTGATGCTGGGAAAGATTGAAGGCAGGAGGAGAAGGGGACGAGAGGGTGAGATGGTTGGATGGCATCACCGATTCGATGGACATGAGTTTGAGTAAGCTCTGGGAGTTGGTGATGAACAGGGAGGCCTGGCACGCTGCAGTCCTCGACCCCAAGGACTTGGGGTCACGTGTAGTCCTTGGGGTCACAAAGAGTCAGACACGACTGAGCAACTGAACAGAACTGAACCATGATGTCTCCTAAAGCTTACTAGTAGCTTCCTGAAATCAGACAGTCTTATCCTTGCTTTGATCTCACAAGTGGAAACTTCCCATGTCTTGGAGCAGATGGAAATTACTGCCCTTAGAATGTGCTTTGGGCTCTAGGATCTCCCACTGACCCCTCGGAAGCCTTGCTGTCTTTGGCATCAAAGCCAGTTACATTATTCACGTACCTGCAACCTTCTCACTGTTATCGGTAATATCAGTGATATCACTGTTATCAGAACTCACTGACGTCTCTCCAAAGAGACAAGTGATATCTTCTCCAAATATCTTGAGACAGTTTTCAATGAGAAAT
>NW_011426739.1:0-574 GCF_000754665.1 Bison bison bison
CGTGAGATTGGTCTCTAGGCCATGCAGGAGACGAAGGCCCTCTTCTCGCGATGACGGGGGAGTCTCAGGGCTGTTCTCGAGCGGCGGCCCAAGTGTGTGCTTTCTAACGAGGTATCACGGAGAGGTCAGTGAGCCTCTCGTGGGGCGCCATGGAAGTCGGGTCTCAATGCGAGTGGCGAGGGGGAGCGCGTCATTGCTCACGAGTCATGGTAGGGGAATCTGGCCTCGAGACGTGTTGAAGAAGGTCTCTCGAGATCTTTCTCAGGTTGAGGCAGGAGACCATGGGTTCCCTCGACTTGTGCAGGTGTCCTCAGGGGGCTTCGTCATGGTGGCTCTGAGAAGTCAGGGAAACTGGAGGTGGAGGGGCCTCTCGGGACTCCACGGGGTTTGGTGCATTGGAA
Source organism: Bison bison bison (assembly GCF_000754665.1). Taxonomy (NCBI): domain Eukaryota; kingdom Metazoa; phylum Chordata; class Mammalia; order Artiodactyla; family Bovidae; genus Bison; species Bison bison. The sequence continues at coordinate 402 of NW_011426739.1, forward strand.
GAGGGCCTCATCTCCAGTTGAGGCAGGAACCTCAGGGTTCCTGTGTTTTCAGACTCCGATCGCAGGGTACCTGCAGACTGGGGACAGGAGAGTCAGGCCTCGTCTTGGGTTGAGGCGTGGAACTCCGCTTGCCTCTCGAGGTGTCCCCGGGGAGAGAGGCCACTTGTCGAGCT